>NW_003546387.1:29299-32757 GCF_000090795.2 Amphimedon queenslandica | reverse complement strand
TGTATACTGTAAAGTTCTATAATAATAATAATAATAATAATAATAATAATAAAACTTTTTTTTAATAAAATAAAAAATAAAAAAAAGTTTGAGCAACCTCAAAAAAATTTTTTTTAAGTTTGAGCAACCTCAAAAATTATAATAATAGTGCAGGGTATTTTATCAATTGTAATTGTTAATGTTAACTATGTAGCAATAGTAGGATAAAAATCGTTATGTGTAGCAGTAATAACAGTTTAATTACAAAGCTTGTAAAATTTCATTACAACTCAAACCTTTTAGCAACAAATTAGGCTTCGAAATCAACCCCAAGTTTTATTATGTTTTCTGAAGACTAGAACTGATTTTCTAACTGAAATATTTCAAGGCATGAAGAAGTAGTAATATTTTAGAAAAAGGAAAGGCTATTTCTTAGTTCAACAAATTGCATAGCATTTTCTACAAGAATGCATTGATTAATCTATGTGCATGTCAGTTTAATATATGGGTGTTGTAACCTTTATCGGAATTAATAATTCAGAGCCAGTTGATTTATTGGACGTCCTATAAATCAAAAGAATAAAATTGGCTCTAAAATAAAATTTAAATAATATGATTGGATATAACTCAAAAAGTGGATTTATAATCAAGTAGTTGATTCTAGCAGTATAGTGCATAAGGAATTTAATCTCACATAGCCAAATCCTAACCTTGTAGGCACAAAATGTTGGGATCTGGCTACATGTATGACACTAAAAATGATGTGTACTAGTTTTTATAATTATGCGATTGATGGTATTGTATACCTATTTTATGGTACTTTAAAAGTTTTATTTAATAGCATTTATTTTTGTATATAGGATGTGTCTCCAACTGAACCTTCAACAGAATTTAGAGTCTATTATCTTGATTCAGTCTCTTACATTGGTATAATCATCTCTATCATTTGTCTTATCATCACTATTGTACTCTATCTTTATAACAAGTAATGAAAGCTAAAAAGATGTGACAATGATTAGCCAGCAATGAGATTTGATATGAAGAGATGATTGTTGTGTTTTATAGGGATTTAAGGTTATCAAATCACTCTCAAATGCTTCTTAATCATTGTTTTGCACTTATTGGTCTGTATCTCTCATTCGTTACATCAATTCATGCAAGGAATATCAATAGTTTTTGTGCAGTATCTGGTTTTATGCTTCAATTTTTCTTTCTTGTCTGCTTAAGTTTGATGTCTGCTGAAGTAATAGGCCTTTACATTAACATTGTAATGAATTCATACATGAAAATGTTTTATATAAAAGTTACATTGGTATCATGGAGTAAGTTTGCTTATAGCTAACTATGATACTTATTATTCTTTATTATTTTTAGTTGCTCCAATTTTCATTGTCATATTCTGCTTCTCACCGAGCTACACAAATTACATAAAATACTCCTCAAATTTGTAAGATAAATTATATGCCATTCACAGTGCAGTTATTAAAGCTAGAAAAAGTATTTGTATGTCTTAAGTTTTGTTATGTAGAAAAATTTTGATGGGCTTTATGATAAATTTTGTTGCTTGAGACTTTGGTGGGCTATGGTGCATAAAATGGCTTAGGCATATTTTATTTTTATTACTTTATTGTGTAGATCATTTGAATGATTCTGATCACAATTGACTATTTTATGTTATTCCAACAACCTAAATTAGTGACATATTGAAGCTTGACTGAGCCCTAAAAAACTAATAAATGCCTATCTAGCTATATAATTCAGTCTTGTGCAGTGGCTGTTTTAACTATCCTTAATGCTTGCTGAAAGAACATGCATTAGGAAGTTAACTTCAATGGCTGCAGAATTTAAAAAGTATTTATTGCGGTGAGAAACCCTCTAATTTGTTATGTCAGTGAAAATTTAATTTTTAATGACATACCAAGTTATTTCTATGGTATAATCAAGTATAATTATGCATGATCATTTTATCTTATTATCTAAAGAGATTAATATTGACATACATAAACCATCATAGAAAAAATCATCATAAAACATCCATTTGTATAATTTTATTACACATTGTACCTACCATGCATGGCAGGATTGTATTTTATGTACATATTGAATGAGATCAATAAATTTATTTTTTATTTTTAGCTGTCGTGCTTTTGATACACCGTTCTACATTGGTATAGTAATACCATTCATCATCACTTACTCATTCATTTGGATTGTGTTTATTATCATCGTAATCTCACTCTTAATGTCATCAAAAATCAAAGATAGCAATAAAAAGACAGTTTTAAAACCTTCATATAAGTATCAGTTGACTAAATCATTGGCTCACTCTACGTTGTTTTGTCTATCTTCAGTGCTAATGTTACTAATGACAGAGGACACTTTCACTAATAAAGCTATTCGAGATCTAGTTGCTTCTCTATTTGTACTATTGACTGGATGTCATGGTCTTTTTCTTTTTATAGTGCATTGTCTTTGTACAAAAGACTTTTATTGTATCTGCAAAAAAGTTTCCTTTGGCATTAAAAGTCTTTTACTGCACACAGTTCAGAAGAAGCCCTCAGAGTCTACTGACAGGATTTTTGATGACACAATGGAATCCACAAATCAATATCTTGAAACAATACTTAACTCTAATATGTGTCAAGGTCAGCGTTGTAATTTTAATTTAGAATTCAGTTTTAATTTCATTTTCAGAAAACATATCAAGCAATTTAGAGCAGTTAGTTAAATATTCAATATCTGCTTCTCAAATTAAATTGCAAGAAGCAGTTGGACAAGGTAATTTATTGAGGGCAGTCAGTCAATTGCAGTTGTATCTATTATATTAAAATAGGTGAATTTGGTATAGTCTATAGAGCATTCTTAGCAACTGATAAAGATATACCACAAGTAGTTGCTGTCAAAACACTCAAGGGTATGTTACTATTGTTTTGAGAATATTGTTATGTGTTTAATTATAGGATTGTTCTCAAGAAGTGATGTTACTTCCATTGTTGAAGAAAGTCTCATCATGTCAAATTTTGATCATCCAAATGTACTTTCTCTTATTGGTGTGAGTCTGGATTTGGGACCAGCCCCATGCATTATTATGCCATTCATGTCAAGAGGAAGTTTATTATCTTACTTGAAAAATGATAGACTTAACATAACAATAACTGATGGCAACGATGAAGAAATTATTCTGAATGTCAGGAAACATTTGCTTTCAATTTGTCTACAAGTTGCTAATGGAATGTGTTACTTGGCCTCAAAATATTTTGTGCATCGTGATCTTGCTGCTAGAAACTGCATGTAAGTTAATTACTGATAATGAAAATTATACATATGATTCCTAGGATTGATAATAATGGAGTAATTAAAGTTGCCGATTTTGGTCTATCCGAAGAAGTATACACAAAAACCTATTTCAATCAATTTAAAGACAAAAGTGATGCTGAATCTGTGAAACTGCCAATTAAATGGATGGCAATGAGAGCATC
>NW_003546387.1:14043-29289 GCF_000090795.2 Amphimedon queenslandica | reverse complement strand
TTTAATTGCTGTTGTAGTTATGAACTGATGCTGTTATGTTGGCTCGAGTGTCCTAATGATAGACCATTGTTCAGTGAATTGAATACATCAATTAATGCACTCATTGATCCACTGGCTCAATATCTCAGTCTACAATTATAAACTTTTGTGAGGAAGAATCAACAAAAATAATTCTTTAATGAACTTAGCTAGTAATTTCTTGACAGTTGTAGTGTGACATGAATTTACATAATTTGTGTAACTCCTATAGGCCTTACTTTTCTTTATTGTAATGCATTATATTGTTGTCTTATGAGAGGCCTTGCAGTTATATAAGGCTAACCTCACTTTACTAAGTTGATCTTCATATATAGATCTATATTGTTTTTATTATTAAACTATGATCTTTTTTTAGTAGTCTAAAGTGTGTAATCTTTTGAAAGAGATTTGTTGTGTGAGACTAGTCTAGATCTGTTACATCAACATAAACAAATCTTGGAATTGCTAAATCTACATCTAATACAAAATAGCCTAATAAAAAGGTGTGAATGTAAAATATAAATACTAAACTGGTATAAAACATTAATTTTTAGAAGCTGTTTGAGATACAATTTATTAATTCAAACATGATAAGTAATAGTTAAGCACAATAATGAAAGTGTGAATTAAATTAATCATTCATTGTCATTTCCTCAACAGCCACAACTATTATAACTATCGGAAGCATGATTAACTTGATTGATTTCTTCTGATACTTTTCAGCCTAAAAGGGAAGAAAAGCAGGAGAGAGAGGAGCAAAAGAGAGTGTAGGAAAAAGTGACATATTAAAGGAAATCCTTGTTTTATTTTGAGAGGCAAAACTTTTTCAGATCGATAAAGTTAATTTTTCAAGACAACTTTCATGGATTTTTATTTTTAATGGCAAACAAATATTTTGCCATAGATTTAATGGTTGTATTCCAACACAAAAGTTTTTCTCCAAACATAAGCACTATATTCAAAAATATTGAGCTTTTAGGTATTACTTTTTCCAGTTGTTTGACACCATCAGTGACTTAGTGTTCTCTCAACATTGTAGTAAATGCTATTCAATAATGTACACTGTAATAAAATAATAGTAAAAATACATGAAGATGTTACACACTAATTTGCAAGAGGTACAACTATTAATTGGAACCTGATGGCAAAGCCCAAGTGGTTCAAATACATGTGTAGGTGCAATTCTGACATAGAGGCACATGTACATGTTAACACATAACTGTTATAAGCAAGCAATGATTGTGCATACATGTACATGTACTATAACTAGAACAAAAAAAATTTTTTAATTATTTAGTGTAGGGTTGAGCCTTTGTTCAGGGGCGTCGCTGGGCTTGAAAGATTGGTAGGGCACTATAGGTCCATGAAAGAGGTGTAACTTTTTCGCACGCGAAAAATTTTGCAGTATCTCATTAATATTCATGATGGGTGTGGTCAATTTTGGTCAATTAATTGATTGATTAATTAATTAATAATGATCTTTTGACGCCCAAAAATCATAATGGCGTTCATTTCCAGCAATAAATTGCTTAACTACCGACTGTATTTCTACATTATGAGTCAGTTGTTGGTGTGTGTGAAGAAGTAAGCAGTGATTGAGTTAGTCTCGCCCCGCCCCTTCGCTACCTCAGGTAGCGAAGGGGCGGGGCGAGACTATGATTGAGTCTTTCCTGGATAGTTATTAGATTAATTAACTTGAATTAATAACTAATTTTAATAAAAATGGCTACTGATCTTCAAAATATTGGTGGGGCAACTGCCCTACCTGCCCCTTAGGCAGCGACGCCTCTGTTGTTGGATTTGAACCTATGAAATGAATTCATACAAGACCCTGTAGGGTTGCTGGTTTAAAAGTATAAAATGATTTCAAACAAGCCCCTGTAGGGTTGCATCAGCATTTAAACACCAACATGTCAACCCTACACTGCAGGTATGAAATGGCCTTTGCAGCACTGATGAGTATTGCTATCAATGTTAGTGTGGCAATTACAGTCGGGCAGCCAAGCCTGATTTCTTATTTCTAACCGGAAGTGACGTTTTTCTCAAAATGGCTGACTTTTAGTGTGGTAGTGTCACTTGCCTATTTTGATTGTTTATGTCAAAACTAAGAAGTCTACAGTTACTTTGCTGTTCTCTGCACCTTTAGCATTGGATAAAGATGTAGCTAACTGATCTTCTACATTTATAATCAAGAACTGTTCGTGTTTCAGGTGCTTGTTTCCACTGTAAGGATTTAAAATGGCTGACACAAAAATCATACTAAATTCTATAACTTGTAAAATAGAGTGAATGCAATCACACTTACAAGGTAGCTTATTAGTATTATATATGCCTGTTAGTCTGCAAAAGTTTCATTGCTCTAGGAGAAAAGGGAAAATTTTTCTAAGGTATTAAAGGTCCCAGCAAGTAGCCTAGCTATGTGTTTGTGTGTGTTTAGCATTGTTGTATCCATGAGTATAGCTTGTAATTCTTGATATATATGTAAATTGTAGCTATTGCAGTGGTTTTCAACTTTCTTTATATCTATATTTGGAAGATATCTTGAGATTTCATGAGAGCCGCAATTTTCGTTCATATTTGTACTCACATGAACTGTGTTAAGTATCTGGCTGCCTATTTTGGCATTATAGATGAAGGTTATTGTGAGGATATAGACTTTGATCCCAATTATTTTCTTCCTGGATAAAGATATCATGATATATTACAATTTTTGTAATAAATTTTAATTAATTTAATTATACTTAACAATAAAAAAATTGTAACTTCAGTATTCTTTGGAGTGCAATCATGAAATTTTGGTATGTGGTACTTAAAAGGTATCTTTACATGGTAATTGTTGTCTTACAAGTATTCCTTGTGAGGGAAAATTTTTCTAAGGAATAGAATTATTGTGTTCAAAATTAGCTGTAAGTTCCCCATAAAACAGCATAGCTTTGCTGTTTTCATAAATGATGTGCTCTATTGATCAAGCACTTTATCTCTCATTGTGGCAAGTCCATTGCTGTGATAGTTCTCTGATTCTGTCCAAGTTTTCATGTATCTATGTACGCTACCACCCACGCAGTTGCTCAATGAACGAGAAATAGGTTTATACACAATTTATATGGACTTCCGGTTGCTTGGCTGCCCGACTGATTAAATGACTGAATGAGCATTATGGTAAATGTTGTGCATTCCTTTAACTAAGTTATGATATCATTGGGCAATTATACCTGCAGTGTAGGATTGACATGTTGGTGTTTAAATGCTGATACAACCCTACAGGGGCTTGTTTGAAATCATTTTATACTTTTAAACCAGCAACCCTACAGGGTCTTGTTTGAATTCATTTCATAGGTTCAAATCCAACAGAGGCTCAACCCTACACTAAATAATTTTTTGTTCTAGTTTCCATCCTTTTTTTGAAGAACTTAAGGAGTTGTTCCAGAAAATAAATAATAATTATTAAATAAAATAAATATTATTTCTTAAAAAACAAAAATTATTATAGTTAGCACTGAAAAATATATTTTGACGAGAGGAGTTTTGAAACGTATTCATTACAGGAAACCTAAAAGAAGACAAACAAGAAAAGTCATGTTAAGAAAGCATCAAAATGTGACAGTATTGGAATGAAGGAAATTGATGGAAGTTGCATTCCATGCCATGATTCCAGGCTACGTTACGTTAAGGAACAAAATAATGTTGAATAAGGAAAATTTGTGTTATACGTGTATGAGTCCTTGAAACTAAATTATGGAAAATTAAAATTAATAAAGTGGCATTATTTGTAAACTAAAGTGTTTGTAAACTAAAGTGTCATGCATAATGTACAGAAAATAATAAAAGAGTGAAATTTTGAAGTATTATAGATGTACTTACACATATTGATGGAGCTCCAGTGTGAGATAGAGAGGGAGACACATGGGGGACGGAGGGAGGAACTAAGGGAGGGAGAGAGAGTATGAATCTGACAATGTATACATGTACACAACATCAGCAGCTAAAGCAGCAAGTGTAGTTTCCAATATAGAAAAACCAAGGTTGTACCATGATTGTTGCAACCTTGTAACAAGTTAGTTGCCACTAAGTTGCCACTACCCGGTCACAACCTTGTAAAAACCTTGGATTTGACAGGTTTTATTGGCTTGTGACAACCTTGTCACAAACTTCTCACATGTACAATAAATTTAATAGAATAACTATAATCTGAAAGACTATCAACACATTATTATTATTGACATCCTAATCCCATATACCGTATAGCGGAAAATTTTCGTGGCCCAAAAATTTCGCGGATCCGTTCAAAAATCAATTTTGTGGCTTTAATTTTTGTGGTTTTCTACTTTTCGGCCATCTTGAACCATATTAAATCAATTTTTGCAAATTTTATTTTCGTGGATTTTGAAGAAAACACGAAATCCATGAATATTTTGGGCCATGAAAATTTTTCGCTATACGGTAGTTTCAAATGATTTCTAGATACTTGTAATGTATCTATGATACATGTAGCTAATGTATAAACATGTGGATGTGTATTATTGTTATCTTTATTGATTTGTATAAGTGTTGGTCAATGGTCGCTTTATATATCATAGCAATAGCTTCATATCATCGTGGGGCACACTTAAAAAACCTCAGTTTCCTGTCAACCTTCGCACAACCTTGTCACAAGGTTGTTATGTTACTTACATGTTAGTCACAACTTAAACACTTTTATACAAGCTAGGTTGTTAGCTATTACTAGGTTGCTAGAACTATGCGAGGTTGTGATCTGGTTGTAACAACCTTGGAATTTCTACATGTATGTGGGTTGTTTGTGTGTTTACTTAAACTGAGTGAAGAAATATTGACTCTTGAAATACACATACATGTACATGTACAAAAATATAAACAGGACACTGAGCAATAATAGTCTACAAGTCATGTACATGTAGATACAACATGAAAACTGCATCTTTACATCTTTACATAACCAGTTGGCAGCATGTACAGTACATGTACCTGTATTAAAGAACTTATCATATAGCGGGAAATTTTGGAGGAACTTAAATTTGGCAAATTGCTAAATTCGGGCGATTGGTGGATTTTAATTTGGCAAATCTGTGGCCATATGCCATTGAGCATGCGCATAATGGCTCAAAATGGTGGATTATATTTTGACAAATGGCTATCAAAATGCCAAATTCAAAAAAATTAATTTCCCACTATACAGTATGTTCTGAAAAATTAATACTACTGTGATTAAAAATTGTTTGTACTTATGTAACTATATCTACTTTAAAAGGTACACCTTACCATACTTAAACTTATACTTAAGAACAACTAAAAACAATATAAAACATTAAAGGGCTCAGCCTTGTAGATTATTAGCTGGAAAAAAGCAGAATCTCTACCTTATGTTGCAGCTAGAAAACTCCTGACTTGTTTCTTACTTTAAGCCTTGCTACACTGACTTTATAATAGCCATAAGCTATAAAAAGGCTGACCAGTTTCGTGCAGTCAGTGACAAAGGTGACATTTGTTTGATTTTCACATTTTATCTCAACAAAAAAGGAGTTTCATAGTTACTTAATTGCACCTGTAACCTTTTCAAGCAGTTGGAGAAGTATTTGGACGGTATTTTGCCTTATCTTATTGCTAGGAAGTAGGAAGATCATGACTTCTGATTCCCGTGTGCTGATCGCCATTTTATTTTCTTTCGGCCACTCCCACTTTCAATGAAATATTGAAACTATTGCACTGCTAGGCATGTGCAGATATATAAAAGAGATACAAAATACGTACGTGTACATACAAACAAACTCTACTCATCTTAGTGGGCTTCGCCCAATTAAAAGCAATGTGTACTTGTACTTAATACTACTTATACACATATTTTGTAAATGTACTTAGGCTTTACTTGAGTACTTAGATTTAGGGTTTTTTATTAAACAAACACCAAACAATGAAGGATACAATGTAGAAAAAATAAGCAAGCAAAGCAGGTTACTGTACACATACCTGTAGTATAGTGTAGAAACAGTCACAGGTTGTATCCATTACTTGCTGCTGGACACTGAGAGGTACAATCTCATTTTAGTGACTATTTGCTGGAAATAAGCTTGTATCTCCTTCCAATTTAATATCCGCCATTTTATTTCACTGTGGCAATACCTGCTAATTAATAAGCGTTGTAAATAACGAATATTTTTGCCCTAATAAAAAATCCTTCGCTAAGGCCACTCCAATCATAGTATCCCATTACAGAGGTGGGGAGCAGGTTTAGTCATTCCCATTATTAATTATCACTTGTATAAGCTATGTGTATAATTATATATTTGTAGCTGCCAATATTCACAATTTTTTTAACCATGACCGGCAATTATCATGCATGTAGAATTGTAGATACCAGATGTAATACGATATTAAAGCAAAGCATCCTGATGCAGTGTTCTTGAGTTGTTCTTCTTGCTGTTACTAGCTAGCCCTTGGTCTTTTTGAAGCTGCTTTAACCAGTTCTTTTCAAAACTACCCTACTTGCTGTATCTTGGAACTCTCTACCCACTCCAGTTAGTGTTATTTATTGGCTTGGGTGTGGTTTGCTACCGACCAGTCACCAGTAACAATTTGCAGCAAGGGGCTTGGAGGTAGAGGTTCATACAAGAAGCTAACAGAAACAGAACAAGTCGCTATTGGTGAATAGCTCCACTAAAGCTGCTAAAGAACAGAAAATTAGGCTCATACCGGTCTTGTTATCATAGCAACATTCTATCGGTTTCCATGGTACTTCATTACACTTTTATTTTTGCGAATACTAGCAGCCGTAAATATTACTTATGGTAATCAAAATAGTGATGGGGACCACGTGGGCATAAAATGGGAAAGCAGTATATGAATCTAGTTGCATGGAGTGGCCTAAATATAATACATGTAGTAAGGCATGCATGGTATAAAACTGACAATTTACTCTATTATATTTACCTTACTTGAAGAGATGGAAGTAAACCGAAGTATATGAATTATGTATCAGACACAAAACTAAGCAATAAAACCATTGAAATTTATTTACAATAAGTTCTCTCACTGGAAGTGATTGGTGTCACGTCAGTAGATAGCCAGGTGTTTAGGCAAACACATCATCTCAATGTCATCACAGATGAGCCGGTAATTGTAAAAGGCTTTGAGGTGAAAGAGCTTCTTCCAATCTCGCTCCATTAAAATAATACTGAGCATGCGCAGTTGGCTGCATCAAAATGGCGTCCAACCACTTGGTGAGTCCATGTGTGCTTGAAAACAACGCGAGAAATCATTTTCTAGAATTACAATGCAAAGCCACGCTGCACTAGCGTCCCTTAAATGCAGCACAATGGTACAAAAATCATATTTTTAGGATAAAAACTGTAGGACTAGTTCTTACTAAACTGTGGAAGAAAGAGAAACCCGAACATTTGGTGCATGCAGGCATGCATGCATTCATTTACCGTAAAACTATCTTATGGAAGTTTTTACTACTTTTTATAACACTGAAATGTTTTGATAAAATTATAAAGGACATCTGGACTATCAGATAAGCCACAAGGAATTTCTAAAGATATTAAACAGGCTCAATGCTTCTGGGATGGCAGCCATTTTGGGGGCGCGCTCGTCCAACTCAACCTTACATACCAAGCGCTGCTAGCGCTTGGTAATAGCTAGAGAATCTGGTGGAGTAAAACTTAAGCAAATTTGGTGAATTGAGGTATGTATGTTTTGTCAAAATTTTTGATATGGCTTGTAGCAGCATGCACTGGTTAAATTTTGCTAAATTGTAACTCCAAACCTCTTTTATAGAGTAGACAAATGGGAAATTTTAGCATTCCATTAACCAAAACGAACAAATGTTTGAATGCTTATACAGCTTACACCTTAATTGGCATTAGATCATTACCAATCAATTACATTGTTCTTTAGGTCACTCTAATGACTGAAATCAGTGCAGGACCCTACATGTATACAGTGTATAGCTCAATACCTAATGATTATACATCAGATCTTATTATTAATAAGTTATATGCTTGATTAGCACAGAGCCTGAGATAACAGTCAGACATCAGATATTTTCAGACCAATTTGCTTGACAAAATTTAGTTCCTAACAGCAAGAGAACATAGAAGACTTATTTATCAGCATTAGAAGGCAGAAAGAGCCTCTATAAGTCTTCATAAAAACCCAGCTGTACATGCAAGGTGGTGAAATCAATTGTAGGAATTTTTACACTGTTATGCTTGTTTTTTAGTAACTAGACTATAATAATACACTTTTGTGCTATAGCAAACTAAACTTCTTGCTAGAGATCCTTCACTTAAGTCACAAAGTCACAATCCTTTTAAGGAAAAACCACCAAAGTATGTCAATTGAAGAGAGAGGGAGAAGGATTGGATGAGAGTTTCATTAAAAGTTGATTAATGTGATTATTGTAATGTCTTCCTCCAGTTTTAGACTTTTTGCTCATTGCATCATCACAACTGAAATGAATCAAAAATAGATCAGTAGTGGAAGAGAAAGAAGTAAGTTTTTAATTATCATCAATAACTATTGATTCATTATAATTATAATTATAGGACTTAAAGCCGGGCAACCTGCAAGGTCAATTGGAACTGAGTTGTAAAAGGACAGTGTATTTTCACTTTATTATTTCACATTAAATTTCAGTTTACAAAGTTATGGGTAACGTTTTTGCTCCTTTATAGCCTGATGCTTTTACTGCTTGTAATTAAGGGTGAGAGTTAGTTTAAGACTCATTTCTTTCTTTAAAATGCTAAGACCAGTTCTCCCCTATGTATTGTTCTACTCCAATGCTTTAACATATCTTCAGGTAATCATTAGTACAATATCTTCATTGCAGCAACAAATAGATCCATTGATTATGGTTTCATTTAATTCTGATTTGATTAATCATATAATTAAGTAAAATATAAGCCAAAACCAATTTTACTTTACTGTTAAAAATTTGTTTATTTGTTGCAAACTGTTGTATAGTAAGAAATCCTACACCACTGCATGAAGAATTAATTTTAATCCAAAGCATAGTTGTATCCCAGGCCACACAGACTACTGCAAGAGAGCTTTTACCCTCTTGTTTTTTTTACTTTTTTATCAATTTAATCCTACTACTTTTCCATTTTTAATTTTTTTATTTAGAGTCTAATCTAACTTGTAGATAATT
Source organism: Amphimedon queenslandica (assembly GCF_000090795.2). Taxonomy (NCBI): domain Eukaryota; kingdom Metazoa; phylum Porifera; class Demospongiae; order Haplosclerida; family Niphatidae; genus Amphimedon; species Amphimedon queenslandica. The sequence continues at coordinate 20,105 of NW_003546387.1, read as the reverse complement.
ACTTTTTATGGACTAGCTCCAGCTACGTGGGTGTGGTAGAACTATAATTATTATACATAGATCTATATCAAGAGTTGGCATTGTATCATAACTGACAGAAAAAAGACGTAGCTGGCTGTTGTATAGCCCAAGCCTACTATATCTCTGTAATAAAGTTTCTTCCTGATAAAAGGATGTTTGGTGTACCGTGGCACCTCTTGTTCTTAATCATGGTGCAGGTCTCTATTGGATCTGGTAAGAAACATGTATGATCATTATTACTTATAGGCTATTGCTTCTTAATTCAAACAAAAACCACTGTATTTTAACTACCATTTGATAATATCCCCTTGATTTATTAAAAGGGTAACCAGCATCAGTGAATAATTCAGTGCATGCGCAGGCTTTTCAATTTTATAGACTGTACTGTATAGCCGGATAATTTTGGCGATCTAAAACTTTGGCAGCTTTGCATCAAAATAGCCTAAATATAATATTAGCGGTTTACTATCTTGTTTTTTCTTTAATTACTCTCAGCTCTTGAAGCTGCTCCTCAGCAGTCCTTGCCCACAGTCTTGAACTGAAATAGTGAGCATTTTGGCACTTTTTTAGTATCACATGCTCATGATGGGAATCCACCAATTATTATTGATGGTTTATAATATTGGTGGTTTTATTCTGAACTGCCAATCTGTCAAATTTTTCAGCTATAGATCCACGGTTTATAAGATAAGCTCTCAATTTATTACATCTGTTATGGTGTCTTAATCTTGTCATGTGAAAGTTAACTGGTTGCATAACTGTGATGGTTGCCACCCATGCAATAAGAGTTTTTGTTGTAAACAAAGCTGTAGGTATTAATGTAATTTTACTACTTAAAAACTAACCATGCAGTTGCCAATAAAGCTTTGTGTAAACGATGAGAGAGGGCTTTAGTAGCAGGATGGACTTATTACAAGTGCTATCAGTGCTATTACATGGTGTGGGCCTATTAAGTGTATTGCTCTTTAATGGGGCTTTTTAAGTTGTATTAAACGGAAGTTTAGTCAATGACTTTGACGATGTTCTATTTTTTGTATAAATTACCTTTTACTAAATCAGCATACCCTTCGTAATGCTAAAATTTAAAAGCACAATTAATACTCACCCAAAGGTAATAGTTTCTATCATGTAGATGGTCAAAAGTGTGTGCATATACTTGTTTAAGTGTAATAAGCCCATAAAGTCTTACCAAATAATGCCAAATAGCTGCAGTATGACGGGGAATGAGTGAAGTAGGCTAATATACACTTTGTTGCAATTTTATCCATAATAAATTTCAAATTATAATAGCGAAAAACAAGTATTCAAGTGCTTTAATTGTTCCCAATCAAGCTTTCTGTACGCAAGTAGCTTGGACCATGACCCAATTAATTTACATAAGAAAGTACCAATTTGGCAATTACAAATGTCAACATTGTTTGATCACTATATAATTATCTAGATCATTTTCCTTCCTCTGTATGTGAAGGGGTAGACCTTACACTAATTATGCAAGGTGACTGTAGTTTTGTTTACTACCTTTCCCTGTGTGATAAAAGACACTGGCAAATAATTTGTCCTGGCTGTTTTTCATTTCCTGAAAAAATACATGTAATGCACATATTGTTTAAAATTCATTTCATTTTGTTGTTAATTTGCTATGTGGAAGTAATAGTGGCAATTAAATTAATTGCCACTATTACTTCCACATAGCAAATTAATGTGCATTTCATATAAATTAATAGCACATTATTATTTATTGGAATAGATGCTAGAATTGATTGGTAATTAGACTATGTCATCATGACATGCAAGCTATATGCATGATTTAGCATTCATCTTCTTCTGTAACTTCTTGTGCCTTTTCTCTTTACTATACTCAGTATTGTCACATTCTTGTAAATGGCTGAAAAGTATTATCATCATCACAAATTTTAGTTATTGAGAGTTACAATCATTAATTTTGTATAATGTCTAATAATTATGCAAGCAAACTGACCTTTATACAATAGTTATTTTCATGAATACACTAATTACATGGAATCTATGATAGATGGTCAATATAATATTAAATTTATATTATTATATGCCACCTAAATAATCTGCTTTTTTTTCAATACTATAGATATTGCCAATTCAATTGACACTAATAGAAGATTGAAAGGTAAAGTTAACTGTTAAGATATAATGTGTTAATGATAAATATCCAAATAAGCAGTGATTTTAATTTAAAATCAAAGGTATAATATTGTTTATTGCCTGATAAGAAGCAAACTATAGTATTTTTGTAATTACACACAACTGTTGTAATTTTATTTTTATTACTATTATATTAAACCACTAATAATGTTTAGCATTACAATGTCAAATTGGCCTAAATTTATCACTTGTTTATAGGCATTCCTAGTATTGGCACTAATGAAGGCAATAAGTTTTGTTTTTCTTTTCTTCAAAACAATGAGGAAAACACCATTAATATACTCAGTATATATATTGGTACACAAGAACATGAAAATGTTGAATATAGTATAAAGTCAAAAATCAGTGGTGTTGCTAGAAATGGCATTGTTAAGCCAGGACAGATAAAAAAAGAATTTTATCAGTATACCTCCTATAGTAACTTTGAAACTGATTTGAGCTTCAATCCACCAAGAGTAAAAGGTATGGTTCCATTCAATTCAGTGAGTAACACAGGCATTATTGTTGAAACTGTGGATAGTTCACATAAGATTTCAGTGATGGGTTTTAGTGATGGAGCTGAGACCTCAGATGGTTTTACTGCTGTTCCAATGGTCAACATGTCAAAAAATATTTCAATAGACTACCAGTATTCAGTATTCACTGCAGGAGGAAAAGAGTCATCTATTGCAGCAATTACTATGTGTGATGATTTTGACACAGAGAATGTTACCATTGATGCAACTCTCATTTCTCAAAGAAGCTTTTTACCATATAATGGATCCAGCCTACCTTTTCAGAGTCATTACACTTATGTTATCACCAGTTCTGATGATATTATTTCCAGTATCAATGTCGTAGCTACTCAACCAATTGGATTTATGACTGGTCATGAGTGTGGTCAAATTTCCATTGATCAAGTAGGCTGTGATCATCTCATAGAGCAAGTACCTCCTTCTTATACATGGGGTTATAATTTTTTAACTGCTCCATTTCATACAAATAATTTTGGATACATATTGAAGCTTTTGCCTGGAAAAGACTTTGGTACTAACTTCAAAATTTTTTGTACAGTAAATACTACTGTGACTGTTAATACTACTGTGGAAAATTTTGTGAGGACAGATCGTCTGGTTGCAAATAGAGGAATTTTTAACATTACTACTCAGAGCTATTGTACTATACAGTCAAACAAACCTCTTGCTGTAATGCAATACGCAAACTCAAACTCAGTGATAGATGTTGGTGACCCAGCCATGGTATGGATACCAGCTGTCAGTCAGTATCTCAACAAATATTTGATAACTAATGATGTCTCTATTCGCTCACAGTCCTTTACCAGTAATGGCATTTATGTGACAGTTTTACCTCATTGTTTTAATGCTAGTGCTATATTAGACGAGACACCTACGGTGCATGGCCTCGCTGCTATAGCCGGGTTAAAGAAAGTATGCTCCAAAAGGATAGTTCCCTGCATTTGCACTTGCTCTTGAATATCTGCAGAAGTATGTGGCAAGTTACTCTAGCTCATCATCAGCTGGTATCATCATCTGCAATGCCGGATGGCAGCAAGCAAGCTTGGCTAAGAAAGAAGCTAAAACTGTAGAATTTATGTATAATTATTGTTATTATTGTTATCAGTTGTATTTGTTATTATTGTTATCAGTTGTATATATCTGATTATTTAGTTATGCTAATTTTTCAAGTATTAGTACAGACAAGAGATAAATAATTGGGCGAAGCCCTTACTTACAAGAACTTGTTAGTTATGCTAATTTTTCAAGTATTAGTACAGACAAGAGATAAATAATTGTTGGGCGAAGCCTAGGCCTTGGCGGATTATGCCAGCATAATTTTGAGCATAATAGGCCCCAAAAGCATAAGCATAATGTGAGCATAATAGAGCTATAATAGAAAATTTTGAAAAAATGCATTGAGAAGTGCAATAAACAGGCACTTACACTCAATAAATTAACTGTTTTCATGTTTAAACAGATACTATTGCTCACAATACTTTCAAGAACTTCATAATTGAATTACTGGCTCACATTTTTGGGTGGGGCTAAGTTATTGGGGCGAGCATAAGCGAGCCCCACTCAGGCGAAGTCTCCCTCCCTCCGTATGTATGTATGTATGTACGTACGTCTCCAGTCACGCCTATTCTGGTCACACCCCATGTGTGCACAATATCTATTTAAAAATCAATGATCTAATGCGGTAGCATTCTAATGAAATATTTTCATTGATGTGGGTGTGGTTGCAATGAAATAAAAATGGCACCTACCTTAGCCAATCTTACTTGCAGCAACATAGGACTGATCTCTTGTCAAGACACTTCATCAGCAGAGAAAATTCAAGAAAACACACATAAATCTTCAAGTTTTTATTAATTATGGTTGAATGACAATATAAAAGCACATCAAATGGCTCATCAGAGAAAAGAGAGTCTAAAAGTACTGTGCTTGAAAATATCATAGTAAAAATTAAATTATACTTATTAAAGTTACAACTGAGATTCTTCACTGCTAATAAAGCTAGAAGAGCAAGCTATAAAATTTCCTTTCACGCATGCAAGTCACAAATTCTGAGCTGCTCTGCTTGTGTATCATTCAAGACAATTTGACAACAACATTAGCCTTTGTGACATCTAAACATTGTATATTGCCATGCTAGCTTGTGCTCGCCCCTTCAATGTTCTACATTCGCCTAGTTATAATGAAATTCATGGGCATAATTGGGAGCATAATTGGGGCGAGCATAAGCTCGCCCCACTCAGGCGAAGTCTCCCTCCCTCCGTATGTATGTATGTATGTACGTACGTCTCCAGTCACGCCTATTCTGGTCACGCCTATTCTGGTCACACCCCATGTGTGCACAATATCTATTTAAAAATCAATGATCTAATGCGGTAGCATTCTAATGAAATATTTTCATTGATGTGGGTGTGGTTGCAATGAAATTAAAATGGCACCTACCTTAGCCAATCTTACTTGCAGCAACATAGGACTGATCTCTTGTCAAGACACTTCATCAGCAGAGAAAATTCAAGAAAACACACATAAATCTTCAAGTTTTTATTAATTATGGTTGAATGACAGAATATAAAAGCACTTCAAATGGCTCATCAGAGAAAAGAGAGTCTAAAAGTACTGTGCTTGAAAATATCATAGTAAAAATTAAATTATACTTATTAAAGTTACAACTGAGATTCTTCACTGCTAATAAAGTTAGAAGAGCAAGCTATAAAATTTCCTTGCATGCAAGTCACAAGTTCTGAGCTGCTCTGCATGTGTATCATTCAATTTACAATTTGACAACAACATTAGCCTTTGTGACATCTAAACATTGTATATTGCCATGCTAGCTTGTGCTCGCCCCTTCAATGTTCTACATTCGCCTAGTAGAGCTGTTTCTGAGAATTGCAGCATAGCATAATAGAGCAATTTTAGAGCATAATCCGCCAAACCCTAGCGAAGCCCTTACTTACAAGAACTTGAACGTACGTCTGGGCGTGACTGGGAGGTGCGGTCTGGAGGCGGAGCCCCTCAATGTTTTACATTCTTTCTATGATCTAGTTCAGAAAGGTCTAACCCCCCTGGGGGAGTGTGAGACCCTTCCAAAAATTGACATTAAGCACACGTACACATGTATATACCATTGTACTACTTTGTACACACGTTATATACGGCCTTTTTTGTTCAAGCCATCGTGGGTCCATCAGCTGCATGGTGCCAATCCACACCTTTCCTGGGCTGGACTACCTAAGTGGGCGGGGCTCAGCTTGCATATGAGGTGTGCAGAGTAGGTTTTCTCTCTTTTTACTTTAGCAGCAGTTATCTCACTAATAATACCTGCAATTGACTCAAAAACGTCAGTGCATCAAG
>NW_003546387.1:8797-14033 GCF_000090795.2 Amphimedon queenslandica | reverse complement strand
AGTATATTGTCTTCAGAACCTGAAATCACTACCTTTGAAGGTGGTAAATATACTGACGATGTACGTCATTGTGTATATGAATTACTTTCCTTAAACGTTGGTGTACGTAATGTCGCTCCAATAATACGCTGTGTTTTAGAGAACATTACTCACAAATCTATTCAGAGGCTACCTTCTTATGGTATAACTTGCAAAATGATGATTGAATCTCTTGCTGTCGTACAAGCTCAATTAGGAGACGGATTGTTGGAATCAAATGATTTTACAACACTACAAACAGATGGAACCACCAAATTTGGTGAACATTTTGCTACATATGATTTAAAGACAGAGTCATTTTCATATTCTTTAGGACTGAGACATGTGTTTTCTGGTTCTGCTAACGATACCTTAGAAACTTTCAAGGAGATTTTAAGTGACATTGATAGTGTTCAGTTGTCACTAGGACGTGAAGCTGTTTCTTCACAGATATTATCAAAGATAAAAAACACCATGTCTGATCGGCATGCAGCCGAAAAATTGTTTAACGAACTTCTGAATGATTTTAGAGCTGACGTTTTGCCTACTATTATGGAAAAATGGGATGAATTAGCTGTTGAAGAGAAAGAGCAGTTGACCAGAATGAACAATTTTTTTTGTGGTTTGCACTACTTAGTTGGCCTAGCTGAGTGCAGTGACAGAACTGTCAGTTTATGGGAAGCTTCACTTAGTGAAAATGAGTCTTCACATGCCAGCTCATCTGGTACGCAACGACTTATTCGCACTGCCTGTAAGGCATTTCACCACCGAGGTTCACAACAATGTGGCACTTCCACTTTATTTCGATCGTATTTAAAACAGAAAGGCATATTTAAACTTCCCCTTGCACAGTTTATAGGCAATCGTTTTAATATTCTGTTTTACGATGCTGCTGGTGTGTATTATCTTCAACACCACATGGTTCAGTTTCTGCAAAGTGTTCATGGAAAGAATGTGAATCGTTTACTCCAGTCTGTTTTAGATGATTTGAATAACCCAATTTTGATTGCTGGATGTAGAGCTCTTGGGTTAATTGACAAAATTGTCACTGGTCCTTTGTGGAGAAGACTGGAAGAGTCTTCAGTCTCTGTATTGGATATGAGCTATACTTACTGTCAACTTAAAGTAAAATTTGACACTTGGGCTAATGATTCATCAACATTGATTGATGGCAGTGCTAGATGTATTAATGATGATGTAATACATGATGATGATGTTTGGCGTGCATTAATAAGACCTGATTCATCTGATACAATGACACAAGAGTTGCTTCAGCTTCTCTTTAATACATTTTCAGTCACAACTCAAAGGTTACTGATTGACCATCTTCCTGATGGCATTCATCACAATATCACTGATGAAAGAATAGTTCAAGAAATCGCCTCTGTTCCTACTACGAATGTGTCACCTGAGAGAGATTTCGCTGTTTTAGACCGATATTTGAGGGAGAAACCAAATGCACAACTTATCTCGTTGGAGGCTATGGTTTTATTTGCTCATAACAAGACCTCTTTTTGGATAGCTCATCTTTCATCTGATGAAAGAAAGGAAATTTTTCAAGCAGCTAGAAAACTTGCACCCGAATTCAAAGAAAAGTTTAGAAGAAGAAGAGAGGAAATAGAAAGAGAACATAGGCAAAATATGGAGAAAAGGATTGAAGAAAATAGTCGTAAACAGTTAAAGGAGGCAAAGGAGAAAGAAAATTTGACAAGGAAAGTTGAGGAATTTGGTGGTCTGTGGACAAAGAGAGCAGAAGTAGAAAGTGGATTAGAATCATGTACAACGCAGAAAGAGAAAAAGGATGCTTTGAAATTGCAAATCAATTTTCGTAAGAAAGTGCTAAGACAAGTGCATGAAAATAGTGATATCTTTAAGTTTTCAAAAAATAGGAGGCAGCTAACAGTTCTTCAGTTAATGCAAAATCTATTGATGCTTATAGATAATAGTGTCTCATCAACAAATCACATGATTATGACACATCCTGAACTTTTGGTAGGAAAGAGAATAAGACACTGCTTCCAGGTTGAAGATGAATTGGTGTGGTTCAATGGAACTGTCATTAATTTAAACCCAGTGTCAATGGAGTATGAAATTCAGTATGATGGAGAAGAAGACACTTGTTCCTTTACTTTACTTGATGATATTGTAAGTGGGGATTTGGAATTACAGTAACTTTTGATGACATTTCTTTTGCTTTACTTGTTTGCATGTTTACATTATATATACCTTGGTTGCGTGTTTGCATTATTTTACTTTGCTTTTGTTATTTGTTTTTTTTGTTTAATAGGCTAAATTTTGTTTACATTATTAATCTCCATTTCAACAATCATTTTTAAAAATAATGATGCATAACTTCAATGCATTTCAAAATAGTCTCTAAACATGAAGCAGTTCATTTTAAATTAGTCTCTAAACATGAAGTCCCATTGTAGGTTCTAAAGTTGTAGTTGTGACTTTTCTTATGTGTGGAATATGATCCATACTGTCAATATACTCTTGTATTAATTCTTTATTTATGACTAAATTGACAGATCCAGATATCAATTGCCCAGACCCCTCTGGAAGTGTGCATTCGAAAAGAACCTTCATTTCTCCATTCACTAGCCAGACACAGTGAACTTTATCTGCTTGATAGCATTGCATAGGCTGTGAATAAAATTATATGTAAACTCAGTGAGAAATTGAAATTAATGATTGGGGAGGGGTTGTTTAATTGGCTACCTAAATGCACATTTTAAAAAATAAAACAAGAACTATGATGATTTAAATTTAAAGCACTGCATGCAAGCAGTGAAGGATAAATGCCACACCTTTTAGAAACTGAATTACTGATAGCTATGCATGTTGGGCATTAATTAGAACTTGAGACAGGTTAGTAGCCTGCAAAACTAGCTAAAATTGTCCTAAATTGCTCTCACTATGGGCATAACGTATAGTATATAGCACTATCATTAAATAATACTGTTATAAAACGCACCATATCATCTTCTTCAGTCATCTTCTAAGGTGGTGAATGGTAGTACTGACACAGGAATGGTCAATCTGACTTGTACCAGATATCCTATAAACAAAAGCAGGTAATAAATTAACTTGTTGTAACAAAAAAACTATAAATATTTCTTATTTTACTTTTCTAGGGTGTGTTGAGGCACTATTTCTCAGCTGATTCAGCTAAAATTCAGTTATTAAAATATGTGCCACCACGCCCCATTCATTCTTTATTAATTTTTCAGAGATTCAGTAAATCAGAAAAAAATTATTACACCGCTCCTGTAAGTTGTATTTATGTTGTATTATATATCTTTGTGATCCTTGTTTTACAGTCTAACTGATAAAAAGGTTATATTCACGCTATTAATAACTTCAAGAAATCAACTGACATCCCTACTATTGGAATGCCACTGAAGAAACAATTCATTTGTATTTGATCCATCATGTACAGGACTAAATTCAGCACTAGCATTTGGAGGAAGCTTGGCAGAACCTAACATAAATCTAGATGTCACATACATTTAGAGTTAGTGTATATGCATAACTTACAGGAGTATAGTTCAGTGTAAGAAGTAGTGTTGGACAAGTCCTGCTTTATTATAGAAAACGTCACAAGTATAGAGCTTTGACACGTTTGATTGATGCTGAACTTAAAAATGACAGCATGGCAGCTAGTTATACAAGCAAGAGACAGAAGCAGCGACACAAGAGACCAAGAGAACATATCTGTACCTAGCATCTATGCTGGCAAGTGCGACGGCAAGTGGCACAAAAATAATTCAGAATAGGTGGGGTTAAACGTGCTGATTAATTATGATTTATGAAAAATTGAGCATGCACAAGCAGAAGTGTATGAATATTAATTTTGAGCAGCTCCTATCCAAAATCTAGATCTATTTTTAAGACTGTTGTAAGTTTACAAATACTAAATTATTTGCAGAGCAAAAATAATCATAACAATTAATTCAAAAAATAAAATAATACTATAATTTATTTCTTATATCAACTCTGTCTTTTAGTGCAGTCCATGCTCTTTCAACCTGTAAATCACAATGAAATTTCCTCTCATTCTCTCTATTTCCTTACTCGATCTTGAGTAAACTCATACTCCCACAGTGTGCAAAAAACAACATGAGCATGGTCTACAGCCTCACCATTACTCATCTGTGATGTGCTATCCTTTGTCTTGCCCTCTCCTCATCAGCTCCATCTCTCTTCATCACACGCTTCACAGCCTAAAAGAAGAAACAATCACTGGAACACCTCCACCTGATATTCAAGGCTTGCCTCTTCAACAGGAACAATGGAGACCCAGACCTCATTCAGTCCAGTGTTTCATTTAGCTCTAAGCAGTACAGCAGCATCAAGAACACACACCATGTATCCTTTATTACAATAAGAATGAGTCCATGTACATTATGCTCCATATCCTCCTTTCCCGCTGTATCAACTTCTTTCATTGCTAGCCGCCATATTTCAGGCAACACTATCTCATTCAGTCTCTCTAGCTTAGTCTGTAATAAAAACAAAATGATAAGATAATAAATCATAATAATATATCCTTTATCTGAAAATACAATACTACCCAATGCCCTTCGATTGATTTCTCCATTTTCTTTCAACAGTACATCTACATATGTAGTATGCATTAAAAAGAACAGCAAAAGAGCTAATAACACTATAAACCTTTTTCAAATTCTTGAAAACTTTTTTGTAAACACTTTTCCCATGTTTTGTGACCTAGCTGAGAGTAAAATAAACAAGAAACAGACACACTGGAATTCCTTCCTTTAAAATGTCTTACACATAAGCATTGTGTAACTTTAACAAGGAAATTATTGTACTATGATTAATATCAATAAACTATGCCAACACTATTAATAAATTATGCCTAATTCAATCTAGTCTTACTTTGTCACAATCAATTACATAAGCACCTAGTCCAGACAACCTTTTTGCAATAGATGACTTCCCACTGGCAGTCCCCCCAGTAAGACCAATAAGATACAGCCCACAAATAATTTATGGAGACCTTAAAAAGAGTTAAAAAGATTTACATTCTGTAAGAAAAAGCAGTGGGTAGTGCTTTGAAAATATTTAGGCTTTACTCCCATTAATTTCATGGCCCAGTTGAGTTAAAGAAACGTGACATCTGTCATTTGCTGGCCAGTGGCCACAAATGGAATTTACAAAAGCCAAAATCTTGTTAACTAATTTACTTTTGATG
>NW_003546387.1:4658-8419 GCF_000090795.2 Amphimedon queenslandica | reverse complement strand
TTTTGGCATGTCTGATGTCTCACAGCTCTCATTTGTATGCTTCCTCCACTCTACTAGATTAATAGAAGTAAGCATTACTCTTCTGTCCTTGGCTCTTTTATCTTTCTCTACAAAATAGCATAGCATCGATCACAAAAACACTTGGAATGGACTTCGTCACTATTCTGTTAGATACCTATTGCAAATTCTTCTTGCAATGGTTCTTTGAACTTTGTAAAACAGCAGGACACTCTGTACTGGCCTATTATTTCTACCACAAAGGCGACAGAGCTTCTCTAACAATCATTCATGTGTCATTTTGAGTGCTATATATTTTGTTAGCAAAAAAAGTGGCATGCTAAGTTATATTTTGTTACAATGTACTACCTTTGATCTTCAGTTTTGGATAATAGTTACAATTGAAAAAACTTTCCTAAAGCCAGGAAGTCCACTCAAAACCATCAGCTGAAATGAGTTTATTTTAGGCAGCTGCTCTTGCTCAATGCGCAGTTATTCACAGTACATATTATGTATGCGCAGATGAGCTAGGGGTGTCCTAGGAGACCTTATCTAGGTCTATGGAATGTAGTACTGTCATAGCAGCTAGTACTTTGGAGTAATGTCCTTAGCAATACTCTTCTCTTTTGTGATGATTAATGGTCACACCTCACTAACCAATGTTGTACCTACCGCAACTATTCTATTTATAAACTAAATGTCCAGTTGAAACACCCGTGATTGTTTATTGACTTGGGTGTGGTTTATAATCATGACAGACGGACCAGCACTGATTTTGCAGCAAAGAGCTCGAAGGTAGTGGTCTATACAAGAATAATTATAACGGGATAAGAGAGCTGGATGGCTCCACTAAAACTGCTAAAGATAGTTGATTAGCTGCTGGACACTGTAAATGTATAAACACGTGGTCAATCGCCATAGCAACTATCTAAACCGTTTCCATGGAAATTCTTATTAGCATTTCGCGAAAATTAGTCGTCCTACGGTATTTGGAGTGGAAATGAAGACTGGTGTTAGGCCAGTCCATGAAGGAGACATTATCCTTCTCTCTTGTGTCGACAAGGATGTCAGTGGATTTGTATACGCTCTGCCTCCCTGGTAATCTACACGCTACCTTATTAAATGTTTGCAATACTGTCTTTACCTTTTCCTTTAAACAAATAGTTCGAAATACAGTTGTGCTGTCATTAAAAGTGAAAAGGAAAGACCCAATGTTCACGGTAAGTCTTATGCCTATATAATAGTATTATTTAATCTCTCGCTATATTCACCTTTCTCTCTCTCTTTGAAGCTATTTCTTTCCAAGTTTTACCAGAATATGCTCAGTGAGTATTAATTAATTAATCTGTTATTATCACCATTATTATTATTATTATTGCAGACCTGATTTGTCAACTTCACCTCTCTCAATCATGAAGGTCAGTTTAGTTGGTACACACTTTTCTCGTATCTAACAAAGGGGGTGTGTCACGATTAGCTATTTTTGAAATTGTTTTATATTTAGGAAGAAGACAGACATTATTTGCATCGTAAATTAGTTTATGGTCGAAAGATAAAGGTATATATAAATATTTAAAATACATTTTTGGCCTTGCCTACGCGAGGTATAGATAGTTGTTGTGTCTGTCATTACCCGAGACCGCGTAGGCGTAGTCGAGGGTAAAGCAGTCGTCCTGTCTGTGTTCGCTTTGACCTCCACTTTTGAGCTGACACTGCTTTCTTGTCTTATCCTGGAGAGTCTTATAATCAACACTGGCTCTAGAAAAAGTTATTCCCTGTCTTGGGAATCCTTGATTTGTCTTTTCCGTGGTAAAAGAAGCTGGCAAAGTTACCAAACGTAGTCGGCTCTCCTGCAGCTCTTTCGTAGTGAAACCAAAAGAGCAACAGGGCAGATAAAACAATAAAGCAAAGCCTCATCTTTCACTAATATGAGAGGAATTGCTCCAATCGTCTTCATTTTAAAAATATGATACCCCAAACTTTCATACCTTGTGAGTTTAGACGAGGCTCTCTTCTCCTGAGGTAGCAGCCAGAGGCTTTTAACATTAGGGACAAGATAGCAGTTTGTATGTAACAAATAGAGCCTAACAAATGTACACTAAACTGTTTAAAAGTCGAGAAAAACCAAAGCTTTCTTCACCACTTAGGGCCATGTGCCACCATTTAATGTGTGTGGGGGTGGAGCATGGCTTGAGCCATACCTTCATTGCAGCCACACCTTTAGATTGCTGCAGCTAGCAGCAGCAAATATGCTGGAGCTCTCAGACTAAAAAAACAAAAAATTCTTTGTCTGTCTCAAAACATTCACAAAGTTTTAATAAATCTAGTACATGCTGAAGCTTCTTCTCTGTCTCAAAACTTTCACCAATTATTTTCTCTTAATTTATTGAAACTGTTACATACAGATTGTGTCGAGGGTACGCACTTTAGTGCTCTCGTTCATTCATTCTGTACAAATGATTTTGTCTTTAATAAATAATAACTTTAGCACAACGTGTTCTAAGCTCCTAGATCTTTCTTCTTGAGCTGAAAAAGTCATTCTGAACTATTTAGTGTTGTCCAAATATAAGCGCTAGGTACAGAAGCTTCAAAGTAAGAAAATTGAGTGGTTGACCCAAGTTCCTTTGTGTTGGCACTCTAGAGATAGCTGGTAGCATTTTCTAGTACATTAAAACATGGCCATCAATAATTATGAACAGAATTTCGTAAATCTTACTTGATGAAGTGTTATACTTGCTTGAATGTGTCCAGGTCACGAGTTTGTGAAGTGCTAGAGCGACACCTACATCACTATAGGCACTAAAAAGTACCTATACTATCTCAACTACATAAAGGGCAACAACTTTGTGTCAGCAAGTTTATCATATTTTGCTGATTAGTAAAGGAAAAGTGAAGCTTCTTTCTCACATGGTCTTCTTGCTGCCATCATTGCAGTTGATGATGTAATGCCACACCTTTCAATATACATGCATGGGAGGGGCTGGACCTGCTTGTATGTATGTGCTGCAGTGCTGCTACTTCTGCAGGTATTCAAGAGCAAGTGCAACTGCAGGAAGCTAATGTTGAGCAGACTCTCTTCATGCTGTTCTTTTATGGTGACAATCAAACAGCTATTGCAGTGAGAGCATGCACCATAGCAGCTATAGGGGCGAGGCCATGCACCGTAGGTGTCTCGTTGTTTATTGTTTTTGAGTAATAACTGAGATTTATTTTCCTTCAGTTGCTTCATGTTGCATCAAAGAAGTATTTGTCAATACCTAACAAAGCACTCAAAGAGACTGAGACAAAACCAGTGAGTACTTGCTCTTGTTACTACATTTCACATACTCTCTCCCTCTCCTCTCTGTTAGGGTCTCCTGTCTAATGAACCTTATCTCTTTAAGATGCTTCCTCCTCCTTCATTAGTGAACAGTTCAAAGGGTCAAGATGTAAGTATATTCTCATTAACCTTTCATTATCCTCTCACTGCACACACTTTTAAGTATTTATGGTGTATGTTCTCTTCTCCCTCCTCTCCAGATATTCCCAGGGGATGAGGTGATTCTTGAAACTGTCGGTAGAAAAGGTCATGATGTCCTCTGTGCTAAGAACTCATTAACTGACTGGTGAGGGAGAGGGAGGGAGGGAGGGAGAGGGAGAGGGGGAGTAACCTAATTACTACAATCAATTAATTAGTTCTTATGGTCATTGGTTGTGTTGTATTATTATTTATTATAATTAATGTGTTTTGTACTTTTGTAGTTTTGACGGTAGAAAAGGTCATC
>NW_003546387.1:0-2632 GCF_000090795.2 Amphimedon queenslandica | reverse complement strand
TCATCATTATCATTATTATTATCAATATTATTATTATTATTATTATTATTATTATTATTATTATCGCTGTTGTTGTTGGCTTTTCTAGTTTATTTTAAAAAGAAGAGGGTCCTTCCTGTCCCAAGGCCTCCCCCAGTGTCTGGGGATTGTTGGTGGCAGCTGGTGAAACAAGAGGAACCTTATGATGGTTAGTAGTGGGAGGGGTCAGGGGTGGGACCTCTAATCAATACACTGTATGTGTGCAGGTGGTTCTATTGAATCAGGAGGAAAGTGTTTATTGAGACATTTACCAACTCATATGTACCTCATGACAGGAGACGACTTTAAGGTAGATACATTTATATACATTTATATACATTTTTTACATTTATACATTTTTAAATACATTTTCTTATTAAACAGTTGACTATTGGCTCCATTGATGGTGTGGATCCTAAATATTACACATTCACTCTTACTAGTGTAAGCTTTATTTGACAATAATAATAATAATAATAATTGTTATTGTTATTATTATTACTATTATTATTATTGTTGTTGTTGTTGTTATTATTAGTCAGTTGCAGCTGCTGATAAAAGTGTATTAAAAGGTTCAAATGTTACTTTGATTCATGAAGGAATTGATGATAAGAAAAGATACTTACATGTTGATGGTAACCAACACATTATAATCTTATTACATGTACATGTGTATTGTTAAGATGGTGACCCTACCTGGTTGACAAAGATCAGTACTAAAAGAGCTCTGGGTAGCAAAGGACTAAAGGTCAGTGTGTTCTTGTCTTACTCCAGGACCAGTAGTGGTGTCTGTTGCTGGTATATCTTATTAGGTAACACTGAAGGAGTCGTTAGAGGACAAAGTTCAAAATGAAAATTCATTTAAAATTGATGAAGTATGACACTGGCCTCTTCTACTGACCGCACCCACTCCCTCTCCCCCTTATAGGTCAGACCAGACATGGTCCACTGGCATTATTACGTTGAGAGTGTTAAAAATGTTTTAATGAGATATTTTCCAAAGCTCCAGGTATCCATTGTAGCACATGTACATTATGTATCGTTGGCAGGGGACCCATGGTGGCCCTGTGCTAGTGGAGCTGGTCGCTGTACTTGAGAAATTGGTCGATTGGTTAAAGGATGAACCACCTTATAACTTAAAGACTCGTGGGAAGATGTTACGCAATGCACATGTGAGTGAGCAGTTACTATATTAATAGATTATTGTTACTATTTATAGACTATTGTTACTATTAATAGATTATTGTTACTATTAATAGGTTATTGATTTGCTAGTTGGTTATATTTCTTTTAAGTCCGGAGATGAGGAGAGAGTTAAATTGCTGCGAGGAGTTTCCGAAGTTTTGAGACAGTTTTTGTTAATTAAGAGTCATCACTCGCACTTTTATATGGCAAAAGAAGCGTTTATGAAAATATACTTTAATAAGGTGAGGGGTGAAGTTTGTTATTATTATTATTATTGTTATTATTACTATCAATAGCTTGGGCTAGGGCTTGGTGTTGAAAGTTTCCTCATTGCATTAGTAAAAGATGAAAGGTAATGAAGAACCTATTAATTGATAAAGACATTGAGCCATCCAATGAAGCACCTTAGTTCAGTGTTTTAGAGCAACTTTCTAAAATTTATGTAACATTTAACTATCCTAGTCATTTTAAAAGGCAGAATTCTTTCCTTTGCCTTTTTGGTAAAATTTGGCCAAAGTCCTTGTACAATAGTACAGGGACTTTGGCCTCATTTCTGAGTAACTTTTAAAAATCCAATTTTGATTGGATTCAGTTCATCATTAATCTTTTATTTTAGTGAAATTGCCAAGCACCTGGTAAAGTTTTGCTTTAACATCCTCAGGGACCAAACCTCCTCTTTAAAAATACACCTGGTGAGTGACCTGGGCAGTAGCTCATACAGTTTATGATATGTGAATGTGTCCATTGACATATTGTGAATAGGACACTGCTTCATTGGAGCTACTCTCCACCCTCTGCTTTGTTGATGGACATCCTGAAGAAGCCTTACAAGGTACTTGTACATAATTAATACTTTTATTTCAATGACATTTTTAGACTTGATTTGTGAAGAAGTTATTAAAAAGGATCTGGTAGCAATAATAATGATGATAATAATAATAATATTATTATTATTTTAGGGTGTTTTTTATCACACTCATTTGGATGAGGGCGCTAATATTATTCATTATTCAAAGAAACAAATAGCCAGTACTGATGACAAACCACTCACTGAACTCTGCTCTAATGTCTGTCAATATTATATCAATAATTAATTTATTACTATTATTATAGAAAGTTAACGACAACGATGAACGTCTTGATTTTTTTGTTGCTCAAATTTTCCTATTCAGTAATGTCTGTAAGGTTAGTATTCATTACTTAATCCTAACCACACCTCCTGCCCCTCCCCTCAGGGTGTTAATGTGTCAGCCATTAAGACCGTCTCCAGTTGGTTCCCGTTCCAAGAGGCTCTGGTTGTCCTTGATAAAGAGAAACTGGGTGGGGCCATTCATTCAAAAGTGAAGTCAGCTTACCTCCAGCTGGTACTGGCAGTCTATCTGGATGAGGTCATTCATAACAGCGGAGTCGACATTGACGGCATCTGGCA
>NW_003546386.1:201971-210628 GCF_000090795.2 Amphimedon queenslandica | reverse complement strand
TATTATCTTTGTTTATGATGTAAAATAATCATTTTTCGCCGTGCCGGTGGTTTTGAACTTCGTTTATGATTAAAAATAATCAATGATGAGAGGGCTTATTATTTTAAGGCCCCATGCACTAGGCTACATGTTGCTAGCAGCATTTGGCTAGTGTAGGAGGCTTTTACTGTACAAGTATACAAAAACATGATGCAGGGCAGAAGGCAGCCTCTGATCATCCTGAAATACACACTAATGAGAAGAAGAAAACAATGTGTTTTGTATTGGAGGTGTGCCATATACTAAGTGGTGGGAAAAACCAGTGCATTGTAAAAGATTTTGCTGCATTATAATCCTTTGATGAGTATCAAGAGCAGTTTAATAAGGTGGTTTGTAACTGAGTGGGCGTGTTAATTTGATGGAATGTGTTCTTATCAAAATTTTGGTTACATTGGAATGTGTGGCTGCTGAATGTGTGGATAACTTCAGCATTGTATGTGTACGTATAAATAATAATGTACACACATATGCACACACATATGTATGATGAATGTGTATAGTGTATATGTGTGTATGTGGTAAGTGTACATGACTGTTTGTTATTATTATTAGATCAATGGATATCTCCTATTGTTACTGGAGACGGACCACCTCCTATTCATTCCTTCACTCTCACACCAGTTACTAATAACACTGCAGTAATGTTCGGGGGTGATACTGATAATGGATGGAGCAGTAAACTGCACATAATAAGTTTCAGTATGACATCAGTGGTGAGTTAATACTGAAGGATGAGTTTTGATTGCGACATTCTTTGATTATAAATTGTGGATTTTCAATTACTTTGCAATTGAAAAAAAATCTATTACGTCAAAACTGCGTTGACATGGCTTGACATGTACATGCGAATTGCAGTCAATTAAAGTTTAGATTATTATGTTACTAAGACAATTTTTTGATGCACAATCTAAACCAAGTCTACAGTAATAAATATTAATAACTGATATTAATAAATTATTTTATTAAACTGATTTTTTTTTTTCTCAGGATGTATTAGAAGTACCTAATCCTGGGGGATTAGTACAATGGCCTAAGGGAGGAGCAGCTCATTCCAGTGTACTGATTACCACTGATTCAGTACCACACTTACTAGTGGTGGGTGGATCACCTGCTTATGATGTATGGTTACTGGACATTAACAAAAAAGTATGGAAGGAATTGGTAAGTATTATATCATGATGCCTGATAATGAAACATAAAGTGATTAACTAAATTTGTAACTCACGAGGTTTGTAATGTACATGTACATAATACTCAGTGAAAACTATTGATGAATGATGCTGGTATTAAGTATATGTGTGTGTCTATTTTTAGTGTGCATGTGTGTTTGTGTTTCTTTACCTAAATATGTGTGAATGTACATACATGTATACTTGTATAATAATTTTTATTATGTCATCTTTGTGTTACATATAAAACACTATAAAACTGTCAGATAATTATTGTGTTTCTTCACCAGATATCAATTATGTCATACACAACTCAAATGTTATCATTTTAATTTTTATAGATTAATCTACCAGTCAATGTCACTAACAGACACTGGCATTCTCTCTCAGTGTGGAGTGTGACCCCAACTACTAACTGGATAATTGAGTTTGGAGGGCGCACAGAATACACTGATGCAGCAGTTATTGAACTCAGTAAGTACATGTAGATAGTAGTAGATGCAATGTGTAATGAAAATGCAATAATAATTAGTAATAATAATAATCAACAAGATCACTATACATATAAGTGCTGACTCTCATCACAACCATTATGATCTGCAATGTAGCACAGAGTAGTTTGCTTAATTACATGTACATGTTTATGGCCAACATTGCAATGCATGAAAAATTGTCAGTAGCTATGGCTCAATTAAACTGTATTAATTTCACTGCCCACATACAGTAAAATGGTGCTCATGGTGACATGGGCTTAGGCTTTTACAAAGTTGACGGTACAAATTTGCTAGACTTTAATTACTTGTTTGCTTCTGAAGTTTAAGAAACCTGACCACCCTTTCAGGAATGGAAATGCATGTAATAATAACTTGGGTAAGCCTATGTTTGGACTAGCAGATCAGTGCCAAAAAAAGAAACACGCTGCAGCATATTCACACATACATTTTAAATAAAAAAGTTTATAGTACTCTTTTGTTTGATATAATACAGCACTAGATTGCTCTACCATGGAGAGAGATCATCATCATGCCACAAATACATTGGCAACATAGTTCTCTTTCACTAGCTTAGAGATAAAAACCGTAGGTCTTAAAATGACTAATTAGTAGAAACTTTTTTGTGGTAGTGATGATCATGAGACTCTCCTAACAGAAAGTAGAAACATCTTGAAAACAGAGAAAATCTGCCATGTTGCAATTAACACACAGGCTTTGCCCTTGTGTCACACCTATGTGTGACGAGGGTAATAAAGTAAGTAATTCCAAGAGTGGATAATTGGTAATTCTTATATGATGAATAATTAATGAGAGCATGTGATGATTCAACATGAATCCAGCAATAATAAGGTTACCATAGTACCTATGTAATTGGTGTGCATCTTATTTTCCACTATTTTGTTACTGTATAGAATATACTAGTAATAATGATTGGTCTACTAGTGTAATACCTCTGAAGCAGTATCAAGATCAACTAAGAAGAAGGATACTGAGTGATTGGGAGAATTTAGGACTAAGCAAAGAGGTTCAATTACTCAGAGGTCACCTACAAGAAAGAGAGAGAAAATTCTATCAGGAACAGCTTCAAAAAGAAATAAAAGAGAAGGAGCAGATACAGCAAGATCGAGATAAAGAGCAGCAACAGCTTCTTCAAGAAAAAGCTACACTTACTCAGCAACTTGATGATGCTACCACTCTCCTTGAGCAAGCAGAAAAGGATAAATTGTATTTTGAATTAGGTACTATTGTGTTGTACTGATGTTTTAAGTGTATTGTTTACATATAATAGTGGAATACACAATGTTGAGTATGAAAATAGTACACACGTCAAATTTCCTATGCATACATTACAAATAATGAGATTTGTGTACAGTGAGTGGCCTCTGCATACCATATGTAGTATCATTAGCAATAACCATAGTACATGTATTTATGGGCTATTTTACATGTACTAAAAATTTGTTTGAGCAGCAAATATCATTTTATTTAATTTTTTGTTTTTAAATTGTCATAGAAGATTATGAGAAACTTAAAGCTGAAGTTACTAAAGAAAAGAAGAAACAGATTATTACTGGTTAGTGTATCATATATACATTAATAGATGAGAGAATATTCTATTAATGTAGAAGATTATGAAAAACTTAAAGTTAATGTTGCTGAACTATTGGAAGAGAAGGAGGAGCAATATCTCAAGGAGAGACAGATCATTATTGGTTAGTTAACTATACACACAGCATGTATTAGATGAAAGAATATGTTTATTGTGTAGACGACAATCAAAATCTCATTTTTGAGAAGGACAAAGTTATAGCCAAACTGACATCACAAGTAGAGGAACAATCACAGAATGAGAAACAGATCATTACTGGTTAGTATATCATCATCAATCAATAATAATTATTAATATTCTTTTCATTTATAGAGCTTAAAGAAAAGGAGTTGTACATAGCCAAACTAGTGAAGGAAAGACAAGAGAGGGTCCTCAAGCAACCTATCAAAGAGACTAGTTCCATTGGACTACAATTTAATTACCTGATACCTTCAATGGGTAAATTATACATATATACATGTACAAATGTAAATGATTATGTGTGTACTATACTGGTATTAGATATTTATGTGTCTGTATTGTTTCAGATTTACTAGACTCTAGTGTCATTATAGCTGGACAGAAGCTCTTTATCCTTCAAGGAGACAGGTCTGACTCACTCCAGTGGGAGAAATATGGATTCAGATTAGAGTGTCCTCAAGGAGCAGTGTCCAAGGATACTGAAGTAGCTGTTACTGCACTAGCTGGTGGTAATTTCAAGGTACCCAAAGGTACTGTGCTAGTGAGTGCAGTATATGCGATATCAGTATCTAAGGCACTATTGAAACCACTGGTAATAGAGCTACAACATTGTATGGATCTAAGGAACACTAGTCAGACTGGTTGCCTCAAGTTTGTGAGAGCTCCACTGAAGTCTCCTTACCAGTTCAGTATAGTTGAAGGAGGATCTTTTAGTGTTGGGAACAGATTTGGTTCTATTAAACGTGATGAGTTTTGTGCTCTTGGTATTGTACATATTGGTAATGGAGACAAAACTAATGGAGGTGGGAATGGATCAGAGAATGATACACAAACCCTAGGTATACAATAGTGTTTGTATTAATAATTTACTGTTGATGTGTTTGTATGATGTATAGCAGAAAATAATGATAGTGAGGAGGAGACTAATGGAGACACACCTAATGATAGCAGTAATGGAGCAGGAGAGAATAGTAGTGGAGGAGGAGCCACTTCATCAACAAGTACTACACCACCTAATGGTATAATATGTAACTATATCATGTATACTACATGTTGTTTTGCCTTATAGACTCAGTTAATGATGATCCTTCTCAGTTAGTCCATGAGGCAGAATCTCATATTACTGATGAATCAACAGTACAACAATTGGATCATGTACTAAGTGATTCTGATGAACCTACAGTTACTGTATCCACTGAACAGTGTCCAGCAAGGAATGATAATGAATCACTACAATCTTCTACCAATCATTCCACTGCACGTTCAGACATTAATGGTACATTTTACATGTTTCAATACATGCATGTGAACTAAATATGTTTAGGACATTTTTGTGATACGTTGTATTCTGGAATGATGTACTCTGATAAGAAAGAATTTGGTCATTGGAAAGCTATGTATTCTGTTGTTAGGGATTTGGAAGTTCTTAAAACGGTAAAGTATTATTATTTATGCATGTACATAATAATGTACAATGTCTTTTGATTAATTGGTGTTGTTGTATTCATGTTCATGTAGTACTTAGAGAGCAAGCAGACGTCCATTGAATATGATGATATTGCTGACTCATTTAAGTTTATTCAACCAAATGGAACCCTTAAATTGATTCTACAAACTAATCAACTGCAGTTAGGATGGACTGTTAATCCTGACAGAGAACCAATGGAAGTATGTGTCTATATACAGTCAAATCATGCAATATACTGCGTGTTTTTACTGTAGTTGTTTCAGTCTACAATTGAGCATTTTTCATCATGTTCCTCTCCATCTTATGCAACCTGCAGTATATCAGTGTATGCTAAACCTGGTATTGCTCAGGATCCACTTCACTGTCCTATTAAATTAACTGGAATAGATCCTTCAAAAATTGTCTACATCAACAAATCACCTCCTGCTCTTCCTTCATCATTGAGTAAGTCAATGATAAATTAATTTTTACTGATGGCTTGTATGTGCCTCATTTCACAGGTCCTATTACCTCCTCCTCCTTTAATGTAGTACATGAATCAACATCAGTATCATACACTGGAGGAGCTAGTAAGTGATAATACTGTGTGTATGACCTTTGACCTCTATTAGGTCCATCAGCTACTGTTGATGTCAATAAAGTAAAGAAAATTATCAATGATGTTCTTGTATCTCATTATGCTGATCTTACTTCACTACCAATGGAAGCTGTCCCTGATCTTGTCAATAAATTATTTGCTCTTCGTTTGGTCAATAATGCTGTCAGAGGAAATCCATCAATAGAGAAATGTATTGATGAGTTCAAGGCTAGTCTTAATTTCAAGAGGAAGTTACCTCAAGTGCAGGAGCACTGTCAAAAGTTCTTAAGCTCATTCATTGCTGTAAGAGGCAGTTATGCTGATGCAGCAGAAGCTTTAGGTGAGGACTGGATTGAAGCTATGAGAAATGAACTGGGGTTTGATTTTAATATTATTGATACTGCGAATGCTTCATAATAATTTGATTGATTTTTGCTTGGTTATTGCTTATTTCAAATATATATATATTTTAATTTTAAATTACTACTTAAGATCTAATAATAAAGGCAATCTATCCCAAATCATTTATAAATCTTTTACCTACCAAAATTCATTTTATCCCTCTGCAATCAACCAATGGAATCTTCCCTCCTCTCTAAAACTCACTCATTCTCTCACATATCTCAAATTAAAGATAAATAACATCTATGACCACCTCATTATTCATTATTGTTATTATTTACTTATTACCCTAAATTTTATCAGCTATGCTATTACTTATTATTGAAAAATTCACAAAAAATTATGAATGATGGAGAAGAGTTTAGCAATAATGTTATTAATTCTGTTGACAAACTAAGCAACATGATGATAGTGCATATAAAGTATTAATAAATGGGATTCTTTTGAGAGTGGAAATGTCATCATCTTTATCTTAATATCAAGTGATCTTGAAAAATCCTTTACTAAGTAATAAACCACCTAATATTATTATAATCATTGAAATAATTATTATAAACTGACTCTTGTTAGAAGTGATGTACATGTACATACCCATCTGTTTGAACTTGTTTGGGTTCATTTAGGAAGAATATCCGATGCCAGTGAGTGGGTGCATCTGCGGACTAGTACACACAATAAGAGAGAACCTCAAACCCAGTGACAAAGTATCAAAAAAGACCTTACAACATTATTACTAATAATAAACAGACCTTAGGGAACTTGTTACATGTACATGTATACAACATTGATTAGTACTAAGTTACTAACTGCAGTGGGCTGGCAATGCCTTGAATGCATCTTGAGGGTTGAAATTTTCTATAATCAGGGATAATTTTGGAGCAAATATTCAAAAATTGCCTCACTTTAAAAATTACCAAACTCAATATGTATCAGAATGCAAAAAATGAAATAGAATTATTATGGTGAGTTTGGAGCCATTTTTCACTAAGAACAAACCTTTACTCTTCTTTAAAAAATTGACTTGTTTTTAAAATACTAATTATTGGTAGGAAACAGCTCAAACTTTCTTGTACATAACATACAGACATCAATATGTATCAGAAAATGTAATTAAATTGGAGGTAATTTGAGGCCCCTTTTGAAAAAAAGCATGGGCTATGGTACAGGATGTTTTTCAAAAATTGGAATATTTTTTAATGTTCATAATACAAAAATTATTTTTCAGAATCAGCACTGTTACTGTTTGTCTTCTTGTGGAGTGTCAGTCAAGTTATTAGTCAATGTCCACCTTCCTCAGGTAAGACAATGGACCTGTATACTAACAACTGTATGAGTTTTATAGGTATCTACCTGATGCATAATGGAAACTGTTATCCCAATGGGTCATATTTTTGGGATGATAGTATCAGGCCAACTATTACAGAGTGTGTATTGAATGTACCTAATGATACTCTGATTGATGGACAATGGATTGGTCCTAATGAAATAATTTCCTGTCCAGGCAACAATTCACATCTTTTTTGTACCGCTGGGCCAGCAGGTGCTAATCTCATTGTTCACACACCTACCATTGACGAAAATTTCTTGACATATCTAGTGATAGTTGGTAAAGTGCTGCCTACCGACTAATCATTATTGATAATATTATATTCAGTAAAGAAGACCATGATCAATTATTTTACTAATGTAATAATTTTTATTTGTAGAATTTTCAGAAATAGAATTATTTACTGATGCTGATCTTCCTTCAGATATGACAGTATATCAAACTAAATACAAATAATAATACAAACTGAAGTGTACAAAAATAGTAGACATGCATAGTTCTTATGGTATTAGATGATGATATTCCAATACAAATCTGTGCCAGAACCATACAAAATTCACTAGAAAAGATTAAATGAAGAAAATGAAGAAGCATATGCAGAAATGATGTCAAAGATCACCTGATGATGTCTATGAACCTATGCCACAATGAATGTTCTTTTTAAAATGTTAAAGTATTTCCTCCAGTTTTAGTGTAGATTAATTGTTAAAGAGTAATGTTATACAATTAGTGAACAAACAAGACTTTGCAAGTGCATTATTAGCCACTGTCAAGTGTTGTAGATGTAGTAGTCTCACCCCGAGGTAGGGAAAGGGGCATGGTGAGACTATAGATGTAGGTTTTAATGCTAGCAAATATTTGCAAAAGGAAGAGTAAGATAATCAAGATTCTGTCCAATAGTTACAAAATTCTCATGATCCTGTAATGACCCTTATTCATTTAAATGAATCATCAGCAGTACTACTGAATAATTCTGACATACAATGACACTAAAGTCTATTGCTGCAGAACTATTATGAACTTAGAATTTGCATTTCATTTAACATCCCGTTCTACATGAGTAGCTCCACCTTACGGCCGTGCCTTCCCCACGTGGCTACTTTAGCAATGGAATCTCCACCAACTTTCTCTCCTTCTTTCTGGATGAGCTCCGTTAATTTCCTCAGTCTGAGCTCTGAGGAAGTAAAGAGGCTTAGCGTGAAACGTCTCACTAATCCAACAACGTTTGATGGCCTCCTACATCCAAACAATGGTGGTCTTTATGATCAGGCACTGGGTCCTACTGAACCCCACGAGTTATGTCTCACGTGTGGCTTAAACTATATACACTGTCCTGGTCACTTTGGTCACATTACTTTACCTCTCCCTGTATTTCATCCAATTTTCTTTATG
>NW_003546386.1:199233-200979 GCF_000090795.2 Amphimedon queenslandica | reverse complement strand
CACGTTTTCGACCAGTAAGTGTGAAATTGTTACTTTGCATATTATATAAACTGATAAATCGTACATGTAGCATTACTACAGTATGTATGAATGTTTTTAAGACTTTCAAAATTTGCATTTCTTAATCACTCTTGTTCTCTGTCCTGTAGATGACAACGTTTGGTGCTAAAAAGTTTGAGAATGATCAGACGACAGTCCTACAGAAGATACTGCAGGACACTATTGACATTGAGGAGCTAATGGTAGAGAAGAGGAAGATGGCTGGCCAGGATGAAATGATAAATGAGGACGAGGCTGTCACTAAACCAAAAAAGTAGCAATAATACTACTGTATACCGGTTTATTTTTGTGGTAAAATATTTTGGCGAATTTTGCATTTTTGCTCTGTTGTGCAAATTGAAATCACAAAAATTTTGTGTCTCCTTTGCCACATGTTGCAGCTTGCAAGTTATTTGCAAAACTTTATTCTACAAATTTTAGAAATACAGGATTTATGGAAAAAATTAGCCATGATAATACACTGGTGTACATGTAAGTGCACATTTTTATGTTTAATTGATTTTTTATTTCATTTTTGTCCTTTTTCTTTCCTCACCAGTCAATAGCTGAGAGGTTGCAGACCTGCTGGACTTCACTTCAGACAAACGTGAACTCATACATGGACAGTGACATTAATAAAAGATTGAAAGATGTTCCCAGTGGAATAAAACAAGTGAGAGAGAGATGAGAAGATAAGATTATTAAACTACAATGAAAAAGAACAATGATAAAATGATTTATTATGAAACAGTTAACAGTATCATGCTTATATTTTATAATGTGTACTTTTCTTGTAGACATTGGAGAAGAAGGATGGATTATTTCGTCTGCACATGATGGGTAAGAGGGTTAACTATGCAGCTCGATCTGTCATATCACCAGATCCTAACATCAATATGGATGAGATTGGAATACCAATGGTATGTGACTCCTTTATATCTATTATATCTTTACTTTAGTACCTTTTGCTAATTGCTATAGTTCACGATTCTCCCACAAATGGGCTACCTACATTGTATTATGCATATGTTTTGTCAATCCCTTTATGCTCTACGATATACATGTATATTCATAGACATTTCCATAAGTTCTGATTTTGTGTACATACATGTATTTATTGTACGGGTACATGTACATTTGTACGAGGCTACTAATTACATGCATTGTAAGTGTACATTATTTCAACAGGTTTTTGCAACTCGTTTGACATATCCTGAGCCAGTCACATTCTGGAACTGGTCTGAGTTAAGCAAAGCTGTTATCAATGGACCACACGTTCATCCAGGGTAAGGGGGTGTGGCTTTGGGTGTGGCCTCATACCTTATTCTTTATAGTGCCACTCATGTACAGAATGAAGATGGTTCATTGATACTGTTGAGGAATGAGAGGCAGAGGAAAGCAATAGCAAAGACACTACTAGCTAAAGAAAAACTTAGCTCAGCCAAAGTACCAAAGAAAGTAAATAATTTTTAATTTTTATGCAAAAGTTAAACTTATCATCAAGAGTAGATGATAGTTAGAGAGAGTGTCGAACTACACTATGCTCGCTGGAATATGACTGAGTAGAACTAAGTCACATGAGACCTGAAGCGTGGGTGTACCTACTAAAAGCACGTGTAGAAGTTTGCATAAGGAACAGTGGAGAACACTTGAAGAAGCTTTAGACATCATACTAGTACACTTTATAATCCTGCTGAAGCCTGTTAT
>NW_003546386.1:188144-198831 GCF_000090795.2 Amphimedon queenslandica | reverse complement strand
CTCTAACTATCATTTACTCTTGTTATCATGTAGTGAGAAATTTTCATGGCCCAAAAAATCTTTATGACTTCATCCAAAAATTGATTTTGTGGCTTTATTTTATGTAATTTTCTGCTTCTGGCCAGTTGATTGATTTTTTTGGATTTAATTTTTGTGAAGCTTGGATAAAATGCAAAATTTGCAAACATTTTGGGCCACAAAAGATTCTAGCTCTATGGTACATGTACATACTGTAGCTTGGGCGAGGGTTTCTCACAAAGCATGCTAAGTGAGCTAAACAGCAATACAGTAAATGGCATTTGGAAGAACTTTAAAATTTCATAAAAAATCCAAACTTGATTGGAATCAGCTCACAAAGTAAGAACATGTATACATTTGTGTATGTACATGTATCAGGAAAATTATTAAAATGAAGAACTACATGTTGCCTAGTGTATGGAGGCCTTAAGTTCAAAGGCCCAATTTTTGAGAACTTTAAAAATTTATTAAAATTTAAACTTGGTCGGAATCAGCCCAATTTTTTCACACAACATAAAAACATGTATATGTATCAGAAAAATCGTAAGAATTTAGAATTTTCTCCTGACCATTTTTGACGGAATTTGAGCAAAGACCGAAGGCTAATAGCCTTTGGTCATTGGCCCAATTTTCAATCAACTTGAAAAATTCATTAAAAATCTAAACTGTATTGAAATACATTTTGTGGCGACTTTTATTAATTTTTCTAATAGGTTTATCGTCATTTGAAGAACAGTGACATATTACTATTGAATAGGCAACCCTCTCTACACAAACCAAGTATCATGGCTCATAAGGTTAAATATACATGAACATGCACATGTACATCTACATGTATTTAATACAAATTTCTTGAAAAGAGCACTTTATCATCCTTGAAATGTACTTTTTTGCTCTCTCTCTGTTTCTCCTCCCCAGGCTAGAGTATTATCAGGAGAGAAGACGTTAAGGTTACATTATGCTAACTGTAAGACGTACAATGCTGATTTTGATGGAGGCGAAATGAATGCTCATTTCCCTCAAGGAGAGCTGGCAAGATCTGAAGCTTATAGCATTGGTAAATATGTACATGTACATGTGTATACCGTAATTATGATCCTTTTTTCCTGTTTGTGTGTAACAAGTTAAAGCATACAAAATTAGCACATACATGTACATGTACATACAATTGTGCTACAGTATATGAGTGGCAAGCATTGTCCATGGAAAATTTTCTTGCATTATTATACATGTGTATCAGTATGACAGTACAGTACATCCTCCATTATCCGAACACCTTGGTGCACTTTTATTTGGAGAAATGTTCAGATAGCTGAATAGTCCGGATAAGTGAAATACAGCGCAGAATGCAGTAGACTGACCTATCCTGTCTTTTTCTTGAAGAATAAATGTGCATGACTTTCCTTTCTCTAACTCGCAAAGCATCTCAGGCTTCTCTTTAATGGGCTTCCTCTCGTTAAACTCATGCTCCAGTAGCCATTTTAACCGGTTATTAATAAATTAACTAGTCTGAGCATGCGCATTAGAGACAGCCATGCATTCTGATTAACAAGGGTTCGGATAACCAGGGATATAATAGACTAACATAACCGGGATTGGTTACGGACCGGAAGTTACCGTAAATCCTTAAATAGAAGCCGCATTTGAATAAACGCCAGGGTAGCAATACAATTTAACTATAAATACGCAACACTAGACCAGGAATGACTGAGTAGTCTAGTGGATAATGCCTGAAGTTCCAGAAGTCAAAAGCATGCGGTCACAGGTTCAAACCCCGCTCTGGGCCTAAGTTTTTTTTACTTTTTATATATTTTTTGAGGTCCAAATACCATTTTAGGAAATAGACGCCCGGGCTTTTATTTAAGGAAATACGGTAATTATCAGACTCTGTTATTATTCATTAAAATTAATGGCAGCAATCAATGGCATCTTAGCAAAATGGCTGAATCTAAATTGTTATAACTAAAAAACAGCAACAAGGAAAATTCAAAAACAACTTTAAACAATGTAAAAACATGTAAAAGGTCTCATATAGCAGTTTCATAGCAATAGAATGTAGTCTATTCCGCTGAGAGGTACGCAAAAGTCATACCATGGCAAACTGGTTTTTCTTGAATATTTCCTGAAGAACACTCTGGAGAAACAAGAGAAGTTGCCTAAACAATGTAATAAATTAAGAAGCAACATTTCATGACAAAAACACATTCATTGAAACAAATATTTGGGCTACAGAGGTACACAAATGGAATTTTAGCCATAAATTGAAGATTTAAACAATTTAAACAAATATTAACTTACAATAACCTATCAGAACCTTGAATCCGCCATTATAACTTTGCAGTAGATTTTTCATAAAGCTAAATACATTTTTAAAAGAAAAAAGAGCAACTTCATACTCGAGAGATTGACAGCCGCCATCTTGAAAATCATAACAGAGACTGCAAAAAGTTTTTATACACAAATGATGCGCTCACGTGATCCCGTTGCCAATCCCGGTTACGTTAGTCTATTATATCCCTGGGATAACCGGTGTTCGGATAATAGAGGATGTACTGTATTGCCTTACTTAACTAACCTTTTGTGTACTGTCCTCTTATTCTCTTTCTCAGTATCCACACAGAACCAGTACTTAGTTCCTAAGGATGGTACTCCACTAAGTGGCCTCATTCAGGATCATGTTGTATCAGGTGTACTGCTAACACTGAGGGACAGGTTCTTTGATAAGTGAGTAATGTGTTAATGTGTTAATGTGTTATAGTCTGTTATTTGGTGTGTGTATTGTTAGAGGGGACTATCAGAATCTTTTGATGGTTGCTTTGCCTGATTTCACATCTCCTTTTAAAGTCTTGCCTCCTGCTACATGTATATGTAAACCAAAGGAACTCTGGACAGGAAAACAGGTACAAAATTTCATGTATTGTATAGCAGGAAATTTTGGAGGGAGTTGATTAAATTTGGCAAATTTGGCATTTTGATAGCCATTTGCCAAAATAAAAGTCTTCCCTTTAGAGCCATTATTTGCATGCTCAATTGCATGTGGCCATTCGCCAATCCCCAAAATTGTCCCTCCAAAATTTCTCGCTATACAGTATACATGTATGTACATTGTACACCGTACATTGACGATTTATAATGTAAATATACCATGTTTTTTCCTTTTCTCTACTCACAGGTTATATCATCACTATTGTTGAATCTCATTCCAGCTGGTCAGGACAAGCTGAATCTTATCTCAAAGATTAAGATCAGTCCAAAGACAAGTGTAAAGCAAGAGTACATGTAATGTATTCATTCCATCCGGTTTTTAGTGATTTGTACATGTACCTACTTCCGTTCTCTCTTGATCTTTCCTTTTATTATTACTTTCTCTCTCCCTCTCTCTTATGTCCAGTGCTTGTATTCCTGTTGGTTTACATAAACCATTTCCCAGTAATTCTCTACAGCTAATGGTACAAGCTGGAGCTAAAGGCTCTACTGTAAGTACATGATCATACATACATGTACTACAAGTATGCACATAAATCATAACATAAATGTACATGTACATGTATGATTGTGCTATAAAGTTATTTACTCACTTCATACTGGCTTAGCATTATTTTATATCCATACACATGGGTTATTGTCACTTTCTCTCTCTCCAAAGGTCAACTGCATGCAAATATCATGTCTTTTGGGTCAAATAGAGTTAGAAGGTTGATGCCCACCAATAATGCTATCAGAATGGTCCCTACCTACATTCCTTCCTTACGATACCACTCCTAGATCAGGTCAGTGTAGTGTGCATGTACATAGCTTGGTAGCAATATACTGTACATGTACATGTATACATATGCATACATGTACATGTATATTGCTACTGAATTAAACGTAATTAATGATCATGCTAATTTTTGTTTCCCTATCCTGTAGGTGGTTTTGTTGATGGTCGGTTTCTAACTAGCGTAAGACCCCCAGAGTTCTTCCTCCATGAGGTTCATTGAATTTCTGTGTGTGTCTCGGACCCCTTAATAATTCTTTTCTTCATAGGGCCTTGTAGATACTGCTGTGAAAACAAGTCGCAGTAGGTATTCAGAGATGTCTCGTAGAACATTTAGAAGGAATTATGGTCAACTATGATCTAATAGTGAGTTAATAGTATTTTGTGAATTATTTATAAATTTTCTTTAAAATCTGGCTTAAGTACAGTATGGATAATAATTATTTTCAGGTTTACTTAGAGCATAAAGGGACCTACTCTAGGCATTTGAAGTATAAACGCTTGGGTATAAAGTATAAAGCTGGTGGTATATTAGTATAAAGCTGGATACATGCATGGTGTGACTGGAGACATGCGTACGTACATACTTACATATAGAGTGAGGAGCTACTCACTTGCGTGGGCTTGCTCATACTCGCCCCAATAATCATTCTTGGGTAAGTTGGATCCAGCCAGTTTAGCCTATATAGTCTTCTTACAAACCATACCACATGCAAAAGAAGCTATGCATGCAGTATTATAATAGTTATAACGTTATAATCAGGGGCGGATCTAGGATTGAATTTTTGGGGGGCCATAATGATATGAGTGGAATAATTAGTGGGTGTAGTCAACTAAGCCTGGAGGATTTCATTTGGGAAGCCAAAATTTTGAAGTTTAGGCCACTTAAATGACCCTCTTTGTGGTTTACATATTGTTTACACAGTCAAGTACTGCAGCTGTTTCACAGCTTACATAGATAAAACTAATTTTATACTTGACCAGAAAAATTTTTGAGGGGGCCTGGCCCCCCCAGGCCCCCCCCTAGATCTGCCCCTGGTTATAATGTGACATCTATAATGTCCAAGGTGCAAGTGCAGATATAAACATAGATCTAGATATGTTTGCATGCATTATTGTTTGCACCTTGAACTAGGGGAGCTCCCACCATTCATGGCAATAAATACAATTTTGAGCATCATTCCAACACAAACCACACCTTCAATAACACTATCATGCTTATAAAACTAGCTTAGTCATTGACTTTTAGCTATATCATCTACTTGAATAAAATACATAAACACCTGCTCACATCCATGATTTATGGGTTGCTGCTGTTGTAGACAGGCTCCTATATTAGATGATCCTACCATCACTGCTCATCTCAAAGTTAGTAGATTCATATCAGTAAGGGGCTATACAAGATATCAAAACAAAGCTCCAGGCCTGTTGTACACAGATGGAGAGAATCTTTATTATGAAGCTACTTGTGGTGAGAAGAGAGCTTGTTCTTTGTGCTGTAGGTTTTGTCAACCATTGTCCAGCATAGGAGCAATCACTGTTGAGCAAGGTGCAAAGGTCATGAACATTGGATGCTATCATGGATGGGCTATATTGATGGGACCATATCTCAAGGTGACTGTTGACAATGGAGTGATATTGGCTTCAGCTGCAGACATGGGATCATCATCATTCCTTCATATTCTATACAACATGAAAAGAAAGACTAGCTATGTAACCTCCGGGATTTAATTGAATTATAAGACATGCTCTATTAAATCATGAACATAAATGTGTGTCCATAGATATACGACTGTTAGAGTTTTGTGTCAAACAACAAAATTCCCATAAGTAGATCTAGTTAAATAATGTTAACTATAATCACAATTAATTAATGAATTAACTGCCCTGCTCTATTGTATGTTACAGATAGAAGTGTCCAGATATGCTAATTTTTGCCTTATAATTCTATTCTGAAATTCTAAAAAATTTGCTTCTTGTTCTTTTACTCTCTCCTATTTTTCTCACTTTATTCATGACCATACTACAGTAAAAATGAAAATTGGTAAGTCTGAGAAGCTATTTAATCAGCAGAGACTGCAGAATATAACTCTTCATATCAGTTTCAGAATCTGAGTTTTCTTCAAGAATATAGAATTACAACTAACTAAGACATTAAAAAATTTCAAAAATGCTGCACTTGCTGCTATTTAGTAGAGTTTGGCTACTGACCCACCTATGTATATAGCTACCTATTATTCCGGAATAATCAGGACACCCTTAGTTACAGGTTCACGCATCTCAGACCATAGATAGTCATAGTAGACTATAGACAGGAAGGATGAATTGTGAAACGTCTAGATTTTTGTCATTAATGCACACTTCTCCAAAATGGTGGACAGTACTGAGACATGACTGCTTTTGTTTTTGTAAGTTAACTGCTATACTGTGTTTCGAATCCATCTTTCCTGTCTACTATCTATGCTCATACAGAGTCTTTACTCGATGCTATCATAGATACTTTGATGCTATCGAGTCTTATTTTCTTGCCCGGTGGGTATGAAATCATCAAGATGTGGTTGGAGCTGTAAATGGTGAGTTTGGAGTCCTTTTGACCTTGCACATGGTGTAGAGTTTCTGTCTCTTCTTTTAGGTTATCACAGAGCAGAAACAGACTGAATTGTGGTAGCTGACCCAAGAAGATGAAGAGATACCTGAGAATGGTTCACATGAGGTTAGAGGCTCTTTGAAATCAAATGAAACACCACACAATGAACTGATGCTAAGAAAAAATTGTTTAAATTAAGATTAATTATATTTAATTATGAAATTGTTTATTTTTAATACAAGTTTTTAGCAAATGTCAGTTGAAACTTGAAACAAAATTGTTTTTTACAAAAAGCATAAAATAACAAATTAATGTTTAATTAATGTTGCCGTATAATCATAATGTTTGTGAGAAGGGAAGTGAGAAATAGGAGGCAGTCTGTCTCTAGTAACAGTTGGCAAAGTCCATTCTCCTAAAATAAAAATAATGATGAATATAAAGTACTGAATAATACTGAGTAATTTGTATTAATGTACATATGTTAGTAATTAAGCATGCTTGTTAGTGTGTCTCTGTGTGTCATGTGTTTTGTGTGTGATGGTTACATGTGTCTATATGATACGTGAGTGTGTGTATACTAATACATACATTATGATGTGTTCATGTCTGATAGTGCATATATTGTATGTGAGAATTTATGAATGCATGACGTGTGTATGTGATGTGTATCTATAATGTGCATGTTATGTGTGTGTGAATATTATCATGTATCTATGTGTGTGTGATGTTTGTATATGTACATGTATCTGTATACATAAGCTAATGTGACATGAGTGTGTGTGTATGTGGGTTCATGTTATTTATTTATTGTTATTTATGTATTGTTATTTATTTATTGTTATTTACTTATTGGTATTTATTTAATGTTATTTATGCATGACTGTGCATGTGCTTACCTACTATAGTACATACAGCTAATTGTAATAAGTATCCACGGCATAGCTAATTGTAAGATATTAAATAAGTAATAACAATAAGGAAGTAGTCCATAAGTGATGGTCTATTTTGAATTGAAGATACAAGAGAGGGAGTGAGCTTCAGAGAAGAAGAGGGAAAATTAATCCATTGATTAACTGCAGAGCCTATATAAAATAAATTTTGGTATAAAAAGTAGAAGAATTACATGTGATTTGAGAAAGATTGCCTTTGTGATTAGATCTTACAGAGTAATTTAAAAGGAAACAGACATCCAAATTAAGTTTTTTTATTTTATGGTTTTAATATGATTGCTTGACCATTTTAATAATGTGTTCCAACTTCCATAGTCTAAAAAATTTTATTCACTGAGATATGAGCCTTCAAAAATGCCCTTTTTGCTTCTTGCAGTGTTACTTCCTGTCGGTGGGTGTGGCTAAACGTGACGTCATAGTAGGAATGTTTGCATTCCTTTATAGGAGAAAATGATCCTTTATTTTTATGCCTTATAATATAATAGCACTAATTTCAAAATAGGGATTATTAGCTTTCATTACTCTAAGCTTGTAACCGCAAGAAACAGTCATAATATCACAATTAGGTAAATCTTCTTGCTTGCTTATTTTGAGTCTTTTCTTAGATTTGCATGCTTAGAATAATGAAAGCTAATAATTCCTATCTTGAAATTAGTGCTATTATATTATAAGGCATAAAAATAAAGGATCATTTTCTCCTATAAAGGAATGAAGTTATCTGCAAACATTCCTACTATGACGTCACGCTTTAGCCACACCCACCGACAGGAAGTAACACTGCAAGAAGCAAAAAGGGCATTTTTGAAGGCTCATATCTCGGTGAATAAAATTTTTTAGACTATGGAAGTTGGAACACATTATTAAAATCGTCAGGCAATCATATTAAGACCATAAAATAAAAAAACTTAATTTGGATGTCTGTTTCCCTTTAAGAGAACTAGGGTGAAACAGAGTGAATATATATATAATGATGTCGTGTGATAGTGATGTGTGTCTATGCATGATGTGTATGCATGCATGTATACATGTGTGTCATTAATGCACTGTACAAGTTAGTGCACATGAATATTTGTAATAGATCAATGGATATCCCCTGATGTTACTGGAGACAGACCACCTCTTATTGATGACTTCACTCTAACAACAATTACCAATGACACTGTGTTAATGTTTGGAGGCTCTACTGATAATAGATGGAGTAATAAACTGTATGTGATAATTTCACAAAGTTATCAGTGGTGAGCTAACATATTGGTTAAATTTAATTAATTAATGGAAATATTGAATGTCATGTGATTAATAATTTGCTTGATGAGCTAGTACATCATCATGTACACAAGAACTTTGTGTCATTAATATAAATGGATATTTTTTATAGAATAGGTTGTGACATAACCCTTTGTATTATATCATCTTATATAAAATTTTTATGCATCTACTATAAGGACAAAGATATTCTTAAGTTATATTAGATCACTATCAACAATTATTTATGCAGGATATATTAGAAGTACCTAATCCTGAAGGATCAGTACAATGGCCTAAGGAAAGATTGGGTCATTCCAGTGTACTGATTACCACTAGTTCAGGAGCATATTTACTTGTGGTGGGTGGATGGTGTACCTATGATGGCTGGTTACTGAACATTGAAAAAAGGAAATGGAAAAAACTGGTATGTTTTTATGCTTTCACAAAATTTGCTAAATTAAAACCTGCCAATTAAACACCAAAAGTTACACTGAACAATTTGCTTAAATTTCCCCTTTAAATTGTGGTTAAAAACACAATAATTAGCTTAAATGTAAACTTGCATCTCACCAATGTTGTATTACTTGGTGAAAACTGATGATTGCTGGAATTCACAGGTATTATGAATTCACGTACATATGCTATGTGTACACACAAACTCGTATGACAAAATACAACACAAACTGAAAACAGCTAGAATACTTTAATAAAAATTGATACACACTTCACTGAATTATATTGTGTAATATTAATAATATTTTATATTGCATTTGAATAAAACAGTTACAATTTTAGCAAGATGTTGTAATTTTGATAGATTAATTTACCAGTGGATGTCACTAATAGATTCTGGCATTCTCTATCAGTGTGGAGTATAACTCCAACAACTAACTGGATAATAGAGTTTGGAGGAGATACACATTACACTGATACAGCAGTTACTGAACTCAGTAAGTATACCACATGGCTCATGAAGTATAAATATTACTTACTATGGTACATTGAATATGCAATGATAATCATTTAAAATTGCATTTAATATACTGTACAACTAAAAAATTTGAATCCTCAAATTTTAGCAAATCGACTCTAAAACAGGTTTAGAGGGTAGCATACAAAATTTGCATGCTGCTACAAAGCCCTATCAAATTGGAGAATTGAATTTTCGGCAAACAGACCTTAATATGCCGAATTCGCCAAAAGTTTACTCCAATTTTTTAGCTATAAAATAAAATGGTTTAGATGACTGTAATCTGTACTATTTTGTTACTGTATAGGATATACTAATGATAATGATTGGTCTACTAGTGTAATACCTCTGGACCAGTATCAAGATCAACTAAGAAGAAGGATACTGGGTGATTGGGAGAATTTAGAAACAGAAAAACAGCTTCAAATATTTCAAGATCGTCTTCAATTAGAAAGAGAGAATTTTATGAGGAACAGCTTCAAAGAAAAACAAAAGAGAAAGAGCAGATACAGCAAGATGGAGACAAAGAGCAGCAACAGCTTCTTCAAGAAAAGGCAACACTTACTCAACAACTTAATGATGCTACCACTCTCCTTGAGCAAGCAGAAAAGGACAAATCATCTCTTGAATTAGGTACCTTTGTGTTGTACTGTTGTTTACATGTGCATTGTTTAGTGTTTACATTATAATACTAGTGGATTAATTTAAAAAATAATTCTCATACCATGCATGTATAAGGTAAGCAGATACTCTCAGTACTCCTAGGAGGAGTGCTGTCAGTATATGATTGAACATGTACATCTGTTTGTGGACTATTATACATGCAGTGAAAATTTGTTCAAGCAACAAATATTTTATTTTCTTGTGATGGATTAAAAACTATTGATTATTATTCTTTATTATATAGGTATGTGTTACTACTTATTGGTTGTATATGTGTATCATTATCATTTGAATTATTAGTTGTATGTGTATTATGGATTATTAGTGGTGTATGTATTGTGTATTAATAATGTATTGTGGTTTGACCTTAGACTAATTTGTGCAACTGTGGTTTATGTGAGGGATGACAGCTTGGGCTTGCTCAGGCTTGCCCAGGTTGCCATCTAACTAGGACTCTCTATGTCATGTGGTTGTCATGTATGTGTCATATG
>NW_003546386.1:186036-187774 GCF_000090795.2 Amphimedon queenslandica | reverse complement strand
ATTTCTGGTGGGTAGGTTGGTTTTATAACCTTTAAAATATTCTTGTAGTTGGCATAAGCCAGGGGGGCACGTGTGGATCTCTTACATTTCTATCTTTGCATTTTTATTGATAATAGAAGATTATAAGAAGCTTAAAGCTAAATTTGCTGATAGTGAAGTATATATAACTAAAATATTGGGAGTGAAGACACAAGTAGAGGAGAAGAAACAAATTATTACTGGTCAGTGTATCACCAGCATAATATTAGCTGAGAGACTTTTATTAATGCAGAAGATTATGAGAAACTGAAACTCAAAGTAGCCAATTTGGAGGAACAATATCTTAAAGAAAAACAGATCATTATTGGTTAGTTAACTATATACACACAGCATGTATTAGGATATGTTTATTGTTTAGATGACAATCAAAATCTCAAAACTGACATTTCTGAGAAAGACAAAGTTATAGCCAAACTGACGTCACAAGTAGAGGAAAAATCACAGAATGAGAAACAAATCATTACTGGTTACTAGTGGTTAGTGTATCATCATCAATAATATAATATTTTTTAACTTATAGACCTTAGAGCTAAAGTGTCTGATAATGAATTGTATACAACCAAACTAATGAAGGAGAAGTCACAACTACAGGAGAGAGTTACATCCTTAGAGGAACAATCCATCAAAAAGACTAGTTCCATTGGACTACAATTTAATTACCTGATCCCTTCAATTGGTAAATTATTCATGCATGTACATGTACAGTACACATGTGAATGATTGTTTGTGTACTATACTGGTATTGTTTCAGATTCACTAGACTCTAGTGTCATTATAGCTGGACAGACGCTCTTTATCCTACAAGGAGACAGGTCTCACTCACTCCAATGGGAGAAATGTGAATTCAGATTAGAGTGTCCTCAAGGAGCAGTATCCAAGGATACTGAAGTAGCTGTTACTGCACTAGCTGGTGGTAATTTTAAGGTACCCAAAGGCACTATGCTAGTGAGTGCAGTATATGCAATATCAGTATCTAAGGCACTATTAAAACCACTGGTAATAGAGCTACAACATTGTGTGGATCTAAGGAACACTAGTCAGACTGGTTGCCTCAAGTTTGTGAGAGCTCCACTGAAGTCTCCCAATGCTTACCAGTTCAGTATAGTTGAAGGAGGATCTTTTAGTGTAGGGAACAGATATGGTTCTATTGAACCTGATGAATTCTGTGCCTTTGGTATTGGGCATGTTGGTAATGGAGACACACCTAATAGAGGTGTGAATGGGTTGGAGAATGATACACAAACTCAAGGTATACAATAGTGTTTGTATTAATAGTTTACTGTTGATGTGTTTGTATGATGTATAGGAACAAATATTAATGATAGTGAGGAGGAGACTAATGGAAACACACCTAATGATAGCAGTAATGGAGCAGGAGAGAATAGTAGTGGAGGAGGAGCCACCCCATCAAGTACTACACCACCTCATGGTATGTAGCTGTATCATGTATACTGCATGTTATGTTTTACCGATCCTTCTCAGTTAGTCCATGAGGTAGAATCCCATACTACTGAAAAACCAACAGTACAACAGTCAGATCATGTACTAAGTGATTCTGATGGAGCTAAAGCTACTGTATCCAGTGAACAGTGTCTAGCAAGGAATGATGATGAATCACTACAATCTTCTACTGATTATTTTCATTCAGACAATAATGGTGTTCTATATGTATTACAATAATACATACATATACTTTACA
>NW_003546386.1:181386-185304 GCF_000090795.2 Amphimedon queenslandica | reverse complement strand
ATTACTCTCTATTTATATGTGACCATAATTGACAAAAGGGCCCTTATGGCAGATTTTAAAATTGATCTTAATAATGGCAAATATCAACCTGTGAGTGCTTTGTTAGACAATCATTGTTTCTAAAAGTTTCATGGTAACTTTTTGCATCCTGTGGAGTAATTTTATGATAAATGGGGCTCAGGAAGTTGGATTTCTTAGGCTAGAAAGACAAATTTCACTACCCGCCATAAGGTACCTTTTGTCAATTATGGTCACATATATACACTGTATTTGCTCGATTAAAGGGATACTGGCGCAGTTTACAGAAGAGCTAGTACATGGAAAGTTTATAAACAAAAAATGGCTGCGGTGTACAAACGCTACACACAAATTTTCAAGTACATGTTAAATAGCAGCTCAGTGTATGTACAATGACATAAACATAAACATAATGTACATAAACTATACAATGACATCACTTTAATACAATAAACGAGACACCTACGGTGCATGGCCTCGCCCCTATAGCTGCTATGGTGCATGCCCGCACTTCAATAACTGTTTGATTATCAGCATGAAGAGAGTCTGCTCAACACTAGCTTCCTACAGTTGCACTTGCTCTTGAATACCTGCAGAAGTAGCAGCACTGCAGCACATACATGCAAGCAGCTCCAGCCCCTCCCATGCATGTAGATTGAAAGGTGTGGCATTCCATGAGTGACAGCAAGAAGACCATGTGAGAAAGAAGCTTCACTTTTTCTTTACTAATCAGCAATATATGATAAACTTGCTGACAAAAAAAGTTGCTGCCTTTGTATATTTGAGATAGTATAGGTACTTTAGTACCTATAACCCAGCAAGTTGTTGCTCTAGCGCTGCACAAACGAGTGACCTCAACAATTTCAAGTAAGTATAACTCTTCATCAAGTAAGATTTAGAGAAATCTGTTCATAATTTTTGAAGGCCATGTTCTAATCTACTGAAAAATGCTACCAGCTATCTCTAAAGTGCCAATACAACGGAACTTGGCCCAACTACTTGATTTTCTTACTTTGAAGCTTCTGTACCTAGCACTTGTATTTGAGCAACACAAAACAGTTAAGAAAGACTTTTCCACGTCAAAAAGAAAGATCTAGGAGCTTAGAACACGCTGTGCTAAAGTTATTGTTTATTAAAAGCAAATTTCAGTTGTACAGAATGAATGAATGAATGAATGAATGACAGACACACACAACAACTACCTATACCTCGCGTAGGCGAGGCCAATAATAACACACTAATCACTGAATTAATAGGTACATATAGATCTGATATTGCTCACAGAGTAATGACAGAATGTACTTCACTAGTAAAGGATTGTGGGACTGATATTCACTTCTTAGTTAATAAATTGCTTCAATACAAAATTGTAAATGTTAGAGAAAAGAGAAGAATAGTTGCGCGAGAAAGTGACGATGAAAGAATGGATGAATTGCTTCTCATCATTTTGAGTTCCATTTGTATGGATGGAAAAGTATTTGGTATATTCTTAGATATACTCAGAGAAGAAGGTACTCTAAGAACAATTAAACTAGCTAATGAGTTAATACAAAAATATGATTTTCTTAAAACAGACTAAAAAGTATTTCTAATAATGTATATACAAAAGTATTTAAATTTTTGAAATGACTATACATTGATGCAATCATAAATAATAGAGTAATAGTAATAATAATATTAATAGTAATAATAAGAATAATGTTGTGACCGAAACGCGTGAAAGGCAACCAAGGCAAAACTCTCAGAAGTATATTTTACAATTTGAATAAAACTGAACAGAACATTCACAGAACTGGTAACAGATTAAAAGCATGCACTTATATAAACAGTTACTGATTACATAACAGAACATAAACATTAATTAACACATAGTTACATCATCATTGCATAATCATAAATCATAATAATAACAAAGAACTGAAATGCCTAGCAGTAAAGAAAGTAATAATAATAGAAATAATAATCACTATAATACATAATAAGAATAATAATAATACTAATACAACGAAAGTAATAATCCTAACAATATAACAAATAACAGTAATTAATTGGCATCACAAAGCAATGTACAGTTGTCATTTTCACAGACACTAAAGCAAATGCTTTTTGAAAGATAAACAGGGTCCACTATTGATATTTTAAAAAATGAACTGGGAATATTACATGTCTCATAATATGCGGTTTTTATGGTTGATAAATCCATCAGCATTAGCCGCTGTTTTTGCCTTTACATTATTATTAGTTATAGCATATTTGTTGGTTTAGCAGTATATGATGGAGATGCATGCAGTTCTGACTGAAGAATCAGCATCTAATTATACACAAAAATAGTTATAACAGGATCACCTTGATTAGTATTAGCAACACTGTGCTGTTTTGTGATGTCACTTATACTGAACTATATCAGATACTCATTGGATTAGACTTAAAACTGTGCTATACTGATTACATTAGCAGCCTTTGTAGCTTACTCACATATTACAGGAAGCATACTAGCTGATAAGTATGGGCTTTATTTTAATGGTGAAAAGTGTGCCATATCCCATTATTTTTATGTACGAAGTGAATGTATATAGTGGCAAACGGTTTCTACTTTTAAATTGTAAAAATCAGCCACACTTTTAGAAAAGAATGGACAGACAGACCACCAATGGTTGAAGGTGCAGCTGTAGCTACTATAAATACTGCAATAATTGCAAGTCCAATATTATCATCACTGGTCATTGAACCTGTTGTTGTTTTTATACTATGCTAGATAATGATATTATTATTATCAATTACCAAACATTCTTAGCATTCCTTTCTTAAGACAATCCGTTGATTTAAATAAATAATCTACATATTCAATGCTAGATAATTTTATTGGTATTCAAATAGTGCATTTCTTTACTCAACCAATTAATAGCAATAAATTTATTATAATTACTGATCTCATTGATACATCTTTTTATATTTTTGGTGTATGTGCCTATACTGATAATGGATATAGAAAATGGACATTTATTGTTAATGGGACCCTAGAGCTGCCACAACCATCAACTTGCTTTCCTTCAAATAACAATGCATTTAACACTAATGATTCATTCATCACTGCTAATAGTGACACATCTAATACTGTTATTTGACTCACCACGCTTGTTGCTCTAAGTGTGTTAGTAGGTGTATTGTGTATTCTACTACCTGCCAGTGTTATTATTCATATCAATCATTCAATTGCTTTATAAAGTTTAGTTTATTATAATGAGTGTTAGTTTTATTGTTTTCCCTTTAGAAAGAAAAGTTTATATGCTACTGACAAGCAAACAAAGTTAGCTCATTATCTTATGACTTGCCACTTACCAAATATAATGATATAAGTGATGATAATATTCCAATGCAAGTCTGTGAAATGTGAACCATACAAAATTCACAATAGAATAAATAAATAAAAATTAAGAAGCATATGCAGAATGTGAAACATCACCTGATGATATTTATGAACCTATGCCCCTGGCAATGCGGAATGTTCTTTAAAAACTGCTAAAATGTTTCCTCTAGTTTTAGTGTAGTTGCTAAGGAAAAATGCTATACAATAATTAGTGAACAAACAAGGTTTTGCAACCATCCATTTTACTTAAGAGAAACAGAGACGTCATCCAGCGCCCACATGTCACAGAATAGGGAGAGATCAAAAAACTCTGTCGCCAAAGAAAAGACACTTGATCCAAATCTTGAACTTCAGTGGTGACACTATAAAGTATTGAGCCCTCACTGTTAGTTACAGTGCATGGAACAGTAATATCAGGATCAGCTCCGGTTGAGTATAAGGTCATTGTGGAATCTGGATAACATTTTGAAACTTTAAAGTATCTAGTCTCAAAGGCTACATTGTTATTATCAGCATAATAATGTACTGGAGTG
>NW_003546386.1:178485-180318 GCF_000090795.2 Amphimedon queenslandica | reverse complement strand
CTACACTACTAAAGGAGCTATTCTTACAGCGTCTGCCCTCCAATGTCCGGATGATACTTGCCTCAACTCCTGGAGACAATACAGTACAGGATTTAGCAGCTCTTGCTGATAAGATAGTAGAGGTGACAGGACCCTCTCGCCCTCCGCCTATCCATAATGTTTCAACCTCTGATAGTGATACTCAGCTAGCTGTTGAACTTGCTAAGCTGAGGGAAGAGGTAGCTTATCTCAAGAAGATCGTACACTCCAACAGCCGTTCGCCATCCTCTCGAGGACATCGTTCACACTCCCCGCGGAGTGATCGTGACTCTCCTGCCCCGAGGCAGGCCCCTGACCTTTGTTGGTACCACCAAAGGTTTGGTGATCAAGCTCGACAGTGTCGAGAACCTTGTTCTCGTAGCTCGGGAAACGCTCCGGCCAGCCGTTGATAGCGACCGGCGTTGCTGGCCAGACTTATCCCAGTCGCTTGTTTCACATATACGATCCC
This sequence comes from Amphimedon queenslandica, assembly GCF_000090795.2. Taxonomy (NCBI): domain Eukaryota; kingdom Metazoa; phylum Porifera; class Demospongiae; order Haplosclerida; family Niphatidae; genus Amphimedon; species Amphimedon queenslandica. Next base: position 179,831 of record NW_003546386.1, on the reverse strand, counting down.
TCTACTGCTCTCAAGTTTCTTATTGACACAGGTGCTGAGGTGAGTGTTATCACTCCCTCTGCCTTAGAGAAGCAGTGTCCACAGGAGTTGACCTTACAGGCAGCTAATAACTCCTCTATTGCTACGTATGGCAAGAAGTCCCTCACTCTTGACCTAGGTCTACGACGCTCTTTTCAGTGGGTGTTTGTGATTGCAAATGTCACTCTGCCGATACTAGGAGCTGATTTCCTACGCCATTTCAGTTTGCTTGTTGATATGCAACATAATAGATTAATCGACAGCAACACTCGTTTAGAGGTCAAGGGTCAACCAGCTAGTCAGCCAGCCCTTTGTCTGACATTACTGCCCTCTTCACCACAGAACGCCTTTGAAGCCATACTCAAAGACTATCCTGCTGTACTACAGACCAGCCCTCAGCAACCTGTTAAACATACCATCACTCACCACATTCAGACCACAGGACCTCCCATACATTCAGCTACCAGAAGACTTCCCCCTGTTAAACTGGAGGCAGCCAAAAAGGAATTTAATCATATGCTCCAGTTGGGGATTATTAGGCCATCATCAAGCAGTTGGTCCTCACCACTGCACAGTGGCGGATCTGGGTGCAAGTTAATGGTAGGGCCAGGAAGTGGGTGTGTCCACTTTTCAACTAGTCATTTTATGGTTGGCCATTTTTATAATGGGTTTCAACAATTTCCTTGTCTATGCAGAGCTTATAATGCTCTTCAAGCACTTGTAAGTACTCTGGTGTGGCTTGTGGTTTGCTTTATCAAAACTTGAGGCAAGGAATTGTTTACATTGCATCTAATGAATCTCATTACTGACTTCTGATGCCCGGGCCATGGCCCGTCTAGGCCCGGGCCCAGATCCGCCACTGCCACTGCATATGGTGCCTAAGAAGACTGGGGACTGGCGTCCTTGTGGGGACTACCGCTCTCTGAATGCATGTACTATCCCGGATAGGTATCCAATACCCCACATCCATGATTTCTCATCCTCTCTTCACGGCAAGAGTATCTTTTCTAAACTCGATCTCATACGGGCTTATCACCAGATCCCAATAGAACCGAAGGACATCCCTAAAACTGCCATTACTACACCTTTTGGTTTGTTTGAGTTTGTAAGGATGCCCTTTGGGTTACGCAACGCTGCTCAATCCTTTCAAAGGTTCATGGACCAAGTGCTCCGGGATCTCGACTTCGCTTACGCATACATCGATGATGTCTTAATAGCCAGCTCCAGTCATGATGAGCATGTGACACATCTCCATATGGTTCTAAGACGGTTTAGTGAGCATGGTATTGTAATTAATCCAAACAAATGGAGTTGGGGTACCACAGATA
>NW_003546386.1:145080-161497 GCF_000090795.2 Amphimedon queenslandica | reverse complement strand
TCTTCCTCCTCTCTTTGTCCTCTAGGCAGATAAAGAGAGATTTAAAATTATTGCTGAGGGTAGAGATTGCGGGCTTGAAGCAGCTGCTGATGCTTTTGTAGTTAAAAATGTTAAAGATAAAGGTACATATTGTTGTCCTATTTTTATTTTTTTTGTTTAGGGACGGTCTCAAAGTGTTAGATTTCTTTATGAAAAAGAAAACTGATCAAATCAATAATAAAGTTAACGTGTAAGTACAACATGCATTTGTGAAGCAAGAGTGCATATAATGTATCCATTCCGTCTGTTTTATAGCGATTTGTATGTGTACCTACTTCCATTCTCTCTTGATCTTTCCTTTTATTATTACTTTCTCTCTCCCTCTCTCTCATGTCCAGTGCTTGTATTCCTGTTGGTTTACATAAACCATTTCCCAGTAATTCTCTACAGCTAATGGTACAAGCTGGAGCTAAAGGCTCTACTGTAAGTACATGATCATACAGATACTGTACATGTACCGTATAATCCTTAAATAAAAGCCTTGTAGATACTTCCTTAGGCTCCTGATGTCAAATGCTTGAGTTAACTGGTTCGAATCCAATTCTGTGCACAAGTTTATTTATTTTTTTAATTTTTTGAGGTCCAAATACCATTTTAAGAAGTAGATGCCCAGGCTTTTAAATTTAAGGAAATACGGTACATGTAGTACATGTACATGTATGCACATAAATTTTTGGCATAAATACATGTATAATGTACATGTATGATTGTTATACAGTTGCATGTACACGTATATCATACTGGCTTAGCATTATTTTTATATCAATACATGTACAGTGTACACACCTTACTGTCACTTTCTCTCTCTCCAAAGGTCAACTGCATGCAGATATCATGTCTTTTGGGTCAGATAGAGTTAGAAGGTCGACGCCCACCAATAATGCTATCAGGACGGTCCCTACCTACATTCCTTCCTTACGATACCACTCCTAGATCAGATCAGTGTAGTGTGTATATACATGTACATGTACATTGCTTCTGAATTAAGCGTAATTAATGATCATGCTAGATTTAGTATTTTTTATTTCTCTATCCTGTAGGTGGTTTTGTTGATGGTCGGTTTCTAACTGGCGTAAGACCCCCAGAGTTCTTCCTTCATGCTATGGCTGGACGAGAGGTTCAGTGAATTTTGTGTGTCTCAGACCCCTTGATACTTTTTTGATAGGGTCTAGTTGATACTGCTGTGAAGACAAGCCGCAGTGGGTATTTGCAGAGGTGTCTCGTAAAACATTTAGAAGGAATTACTGTCAATTATGATCTAACAGTGAGTTACATGTAATAGTATTGATATTTTTGTGAATTTATAACTATTTTCAAAATTTGCCTGCACTGTACATGTACATCAGAAATGAAAAGGAGAGAATTCTCAATTTTTGTTAAATTTCCTGATGCATAAATTATACATGTACATTGTACATGTGCTGCATAGAAAGTTTGAACTGATTCCAATCATATTCCGATTTTTTACAAATAAAAAGTTGCTCAAAAATCATGTTAATTTTTTTCTAATTTGAAATGGAAAAGTTTGCCTTTCTATAATTTTGTTTGTAGCACTTTATTTTGTGGCCTTCATGGTTCTTCAGCTGACCATGAAATCTAAGACTATGAAATCATTCCCCCTACAGGCCATGTAAACTGTCAGCCACAAAATTAAAACCACGAATTGCCCCGCTAGGAACAAACCATGTAATATTAGACCCACAAAAATAACCAGCTATACTGTATACATGCAATGTTGTGTAAAATGTTTGAGCTGATTCCAATCGAAAGTAGATTTTTTATTAATTTTTGAAGCTGTTGTTCTTATTTTGTGTACATACATGTCTAATGTTTTTGGTTTCTGTCTCAAGGTAAGAGATAGTGATACCTCTGTTCTTCAGTTCCTTCATGGTGAGGATAGACTGGATCCAATCCCTTTTATGTAGTATAATATCTATGTCTACCAGGAGACTATTAGACCACACCCAGGAGGTCTGTGGGATTCACTGGCCACCAAATCATCAGCAACTGGTGTCAGGAGGAAATGATAATATAGTGAGTTTATGATTTTAATTTTTTATTTATGTAAATCAATGCCCATGCATTTTTCCAAAAATTGTTCCAAAATCACCCCTAATAATATGTACATTTTCTGTTACGTATTGATATCCTTATGCTGTGTAGAAATTTGAACTGTTTCTGACAAATAATTTTCAAGTTATTAGCATTTTTAAAATAGGTCAATTTAAAAAAATACCCAAGGCTATAGCCCATGTTTTTTTCTGAAAAATGGCTCCAAAATCACCCCCAATTTTTATTACATTTTCTGATATATATTGATGTCCTGCTGCGTAGAAAGTTTTGTTTCAGAATAATTTTCAAGTTATAAGCATTTTAAAAATTAGACCAATTTTTGAAAAATACCCAAGGCTGTAGCCCATGGTTTTCCTGAAAAATGGCTCCAAAATCACCTCAAATTTTTATTACATTTTCCGATACATATTGATGTCCTTATGCTATGTAGAACATTTGAGCTGATAATTTTGAGTTATAAGAATTTGAGAATTTCAAATACTGAGCCACGTTTAAAGAAAGCAAAGGCTATGTGCATCCATGTACTGTACATGTACATGTCTACGTGCATTTTCTTTTCCTTATTACATGATACATTGTTTATTGTTATAAAAATGTTATCATTAGGTTATGGTATACTGTTACTGTTCTTATGGGGTACCCAATGTATGCTCCTTGTCATCAAAGAGGGTAAGTCATGTTACTTCTCATGATGTCATTCCATTCTTTCTCTCTTGATCCTCTCTCTCTTCCTCCTTCTACTTTCTATAGAAGAATTACTCTAACAACTAGATCAGTAGCCTTGCTGAGGAAAATGATTGTTGCTATGACAGCTGTACATGTAGAAATACTTGAGAATATTTTACAGTTTTCTTTATTTTATTTTCTAATTTTTTAAAAGCAATTGCTTTGATAAAATCAGCTACAAACAAAACAACAACAACAACAATAAACATTATCTAAATATTATTATATTTTTCTAATAGTTTATCAGCTAATGCAATGGTTCTTCTAGTACCTTCCTCTCTAAGTATATCTAAGAATATACCAAATACTTCTCCTTCCATACTAATGGAGCTTGAAATGATGTGGAGTAATTCATCCATTCTTTCACCAGCAGTGTGTTTAGTGTAGCCATCAGTTATTTCTCTCTTCTCTCTTGCATTGATAATATTGTTTTCCAGCAACTTGTCAACTAAGAAGTGAATATCTATTCCGCAATTCTTTATTAATGAAGTACATTCTGTCATTACTCTATGAGCAATATCAGATCTAAATGTACCTATTAATGATACAAATTCAGTGATTAGTGTGTTATTATGTTAATATCAACCATACCTTTTTCAGTCTCTCTCCTGGTTTGGCTGATACTAGCAGTAGAGGGGCTTGAGCTAGTATCTTGTACTGTTGAAGGAGGAGGAGGAGCAGTTCTCAGTGATCGATGAATGAATAATGTAACAGGATCAGCCACTCCATCCAGTGGTACAGAGTAATGTAGTGATGGTACAGCATTTGGTGATGCATATACTGATATCAGGCAACGTGAAGGAAGAGGATAATTAGCATCACCAAACTTATCAACATCACAACGAAGAAACTATTAATATTCATCAGTTATACATTATATTGCAGTACTTACTCGGCAAGGCTGAAGGTGAGGCTCAATACTCCAACCAGTGTAAGGTTTCTTTTGTGGAGCATCAAACTTCAATTCAACACATCCATCATAATCTTTGAAGCGAAATAGAATATCTTGGTCAACTTCAGCTTGAGAGTGTCTTTTATCAATAAACTGTTAGCAACAAGTATTATTAACGATTAAATGTATAGACATTATTACTAAAAGATTTACCTCAAGCAGTGCATTAAGGCTTTTAGCAACAGTAAATGTCACCAAATCTTCAGCTTCTTTTTTCTCATAATAAATGAGTCCAGCATATGTCATATTTTCAACTACACCAGTGGAAACTACTACTTTACCTATACACAAAATAATATTCACTGCATCTGTAGGTTGATGTGCTTATATATACTTTCAGTGCAATGTATTGGAGCAGTTGCTTCTTTATGCTGTGGTTCTTCATGATCCTTTGACTCTTCTACTCTTTCATTATCTTGCTCTTCATTTCCTTCCTCATGTAATGGCTGACCTCCAGTCTCCCCCTCTTCCTCTACTCCCTCATTACTAGTAGACTCTCCTATATAGTGGAATAGATTCAGTTCATTATATACTAGTACACACTCACTGACTCATTATACTCACCTTGTCCTCCACTGCTACCTCCTGGTGGATCTTCAGCCTTATCAGAATCACTGGATGAATCACTATTACCATCTTCCCCTTCCTCCTCAGTTTCCTCTTCTGCTTGTTCCTCTTCCTCCTCCTCCTCCTCTTCCTCTGACTCGTCTCCATTAGTTGATGATTTGGGTAGATGTTTCTCTCCAACAATAGCTACCAAACAGAACTCTTTACGTTGAATGGATCCATACCAACTATCAGGTTTAAACTCTCCTCCCTCAACTATGGAGAACTGGTAAGGAAGACTGGGTGTGCTCACGGGAGCTATGGCAAACTTGAGATGACAATTAAGAGCTGGTTGTCCTGTTAAATCAAGGCAGTGCTGTATTTCTAATATGAGCCGTTTGAGGAGAGGCTTTGAGAGTGATACTGCATACACAGCACTGACCAGGACAGTATTAGGAGGAAACTGGAACTGTCCTCCTACAAGAGCAACCACTGCTGCTTCTACAGTCTCAGAGGACAGTAAGCTCTCCTTTTGTACTCCAATCCTTAAACCATATTTCTCCCAATTTATCAGTTGAGGTTTGTCTCCTTGAATCAAGAAAAGATTCCTCTCTGCTACCTGGACATCACTCAGACAATCCAATTTATCTGTCAATTATACAAAATATATACAATGAGTACACACACAATTGTATACACTCAGTCAGGGTTTCCCAAAAAGCATGCTAAGTGAGCTAAACAGCATGAGCTAACAAGCACTACAATTAATACAGTACAAGGAATTTGAAGCAACTTTAAAAATTCATAAAATCCAAACTTGACTGGAATCAGTTCAAACTTGCTACACAACATAAGAACATGTATATGTATCAGAAAAAATTATAAAAATGGAAAATTCCCTCCTAGTGATTTTTGTCAAAATACACTGTACTAGGAGCACTATGCTGGTAAACCCTGCACTCAGTCAGTCACATATACACAATGATACTCCTACCCATTGAAGGGATCAGGTAATTAAATTGTAGTCCAATGGAACTAGTTTCTTTGCTTCTCTCTTGTCTTTCCTTCACTAGTTTGGCTATGTACAACTCCTTTTCTTTAAGGTCTATAAATTATAGAATATTAATAATTATTATTGATTGATGATGATACACTAACCAGTAATGATCTGTTTCTCATTCTGTGATTGTTCCTCTACTTGTGATGTCAGTTTGGCTATAACTTTGTCTTTCTCAGAAACGTCAGTTTTCAGATTTTGAACATCGTCTACACAATAAACATATTCTCTCATCTAATACATGAGGTGTGTATAGTTAACTAACCAATAATGATCTGTTTCTCGTTAAGATATTGTTCCTCCATATCAGCTACTTTGAGTTTCAGTTTCTCATAATCTTCTACATTAATAGAATATTCTCTCATTTAATATCAGTACTGATGATACACTAACCAGTAATAATCTGTTTCTTCTCCTCTACTTGTGTCTTCTCTTCCAATATTTCAGCAACTTTAGCTTTAAGCTTCTCATCATATTCTATTATCAATAAAAATACAAAAGATATAAAATGATATTTGTTGCTTAAACAAATTTGCACTGTATGTACAGTAGCCCATAAATACATGTACTATGATTATTGCTAATGATACCATACATGGTAAGCAGAGCTCACTCTACATGAATCTTATTATTTCTAATGCATGGACAATTTCACCTATAGTGAGTACAGAATACTATTTCCATACTCAACATTCTCTAATCCACTAGTATTATAATGTAAACAATGTACACATAAACAACAGTATAACACAATAGTACCTAATTCAAGACTTGATTTATCCTTTTCTGCTTGCTCAAGGAGAGTGGTAGCATCATCAAGTTGCTGAGTAAGTGTTGCCTTTTCTTGAAGAAGCTGTTGCTGCTCTTTGTCTCGATCTTGTTGTATCTGCTCCTTCTCTTTTATTTGTCTTTGAAGCTGTTCCTCATAGAATTCTCTCTCTCTTTCTTGTAGGTGACCTCTGAGTAATTGAACCTCTTTGCTTAATCCTAAATTCTCCCAATCACTCAGTATCCTTCTTCTTAGATGATCTTGATACTGGTCCAGAGGTATTACACTAGTAGACCAATCATTATCACTGGAATATCCTATACAGTAACAAAATAGTGTATAGAATAAGAATACACAAATTAATTAAACTTAGTTACTATGGTAACCTTATTATTGATGGATTCATGTTTAATCATTGTATGTGTGACCTCTGTCAGTTTACACAGTTAACCACATGAATATATTATTGTATATAAATACACTGATAATAATATTTCATTCACTCTAGCTCCTATTAATATCAGTGTTTCTGTATCTGCAGTCATTATATTTCACTATTGTACATAGCAGGAATGAATTGGTAATAATTAGTATCATAGGTATACGTCAAATGCTCTCATTAAATATTCACCATAAGAATTACTTACTTTATTGTAATATTATCATTACTAATTATCATTACATATCATCAATACACATTGTATCTATTACTGTCTACATGTTCTTACGAAGTTCAATAACTGCTGTATCAGCGTTTGATGTATCTCCTCCAAACTCAATTATCCAGTTAGTAGTTGGGGTCACACTCCACACTGAGAGAGAATGCCAGTATCTGTTAGTGACATTGTCTGGTAGATTAATCTATAAAATTAAATTAGTAATAATTAATTTGTGTATTACATAATAATTGATTTGATATCTGGTTAATAAACACAATAACTAAGTGACAGTTTTATAGTCTGCACAGTGTGTTTATGTAACACAAAAGATGACATAATAAAATTAATAATACACAATATATTAATAGACAAGTATACACAACTGAGTGTGTTATTAAATCATGTGAGTCCTTAATTAAGAACTTACTAAGTGTCTGCATGTACTCACATACACATACACATACTAATGACACACTAACACACATACATGTACATCTATACATGCATAGACATATAATGGTACATGTAAAGCATGCATAATTGCTCACACACATACATACACATGTACATGCTACATGTACACATGATGCATGTGTTAGTACACACATACATATTAAAACATATGCACACATACACACAAATACATGTACCGTATGTACATACACAATGTACACAATGTATATAAAATAGAATTTATTTTAATTCCAGCATTGACACTCTATCTATTGTGAATCCATCTTTACACACACACACACACACAGACACATGTATATTCACACATATTTAGCTAAAGAAACAAACACAAAACACAAAAAGACACAAACACACATTCACACTAAAAACAGACACACACACACATACTGAATACCAGCATTATTCATGGTATTTTTCACTGAGTATCATAATATGTACATGTACATTACAAACCGCATGAGTTACAAATTTAGTTAATCACTTTATGTTTCATTATCAAGCATCATAATATGTGACCATAATTGACAAAAGGGCCCTTATGGCGGATTTTAAAATTGATCTTAATAATGGCAAATATCAACCTGTGAGTGCTTTGTTCGACAATCATTGTTTCTAAAAGTTTCATGGTAACTTTTTGCATCCTGTGGAGTAATTTTATGATAAATGGGGCTCAGGAAGTTGGATTTCTGAGGCTAGAAAGACAAATTTCACTACCCGCCATAAGGTACCTTTTGTCAATTATGGTCACATATAATACTTACCAGTTCTTTCCATTTTCTTTTGTTAATGTCCAGTAACCATACATCATAGGCATATGATCCACCCACCACTAGTAAGTGTGGTCCTGAACTAGTGGTAATCAGTACACTGGAATGAGCCATTCTACCCTCATGCCATTGTACTGATTCTGCAAGATTAGGTACTTCTAATATATCCTTAGAGAAAAATTTAAAAAATGTAATAAAATAATTAATTATATAGAATGTGTTCATGAAAAAGATTGTGATAGAGACAAAATAATCTGCATTGCATTGAATTGAAAGCTAGAATACAATTGTTTCAAATAAAATGTAATTGAAAATCAACAATTAAATTTCACAGTCAAAACCCATCCTACAGTATTAACTCACCACTGATGTCTTAGTGAAACTTATCATATACAGTTTATTACTCTCTCCATTATCAGTAAGGCCACCGAACATTACCGCAGTGTTATTAGTAACTGGTGTTAGAGTGAAGTTTTCAATAGGAGGTGGTCTGTCTCCAGTAACAACAGGAGATATCCATTGACCTAATAATAATGTACAAACATTCATGTACACTTACTACCACATACACACACATCCATTATACACATTCATCATACATATGTATGTGTATATGTGTGTACATTATTATTTATACATACACATCATACATAGACACACATCACTATCACATGATACACAAACACACACACACACACACACTCATGTATGGATACACACACACCACACCTGTACACATGAAGGAGAGGTCCAGGGGGTCTCCTTATTTCAAGATTACTAATCTATTCTGGTACAAGTCCAGTGGCATAGCCAGGATTTTTGGAAAGGGGGGGTAAGCTGTGTGGCGCGCGAAGCGCGCCGCAAAATTTTGCGGAACCACGCCCTTTTGGGGCGTGGCCACACCTATTTTTCAACATGGTGGCCTTCTTAACCGATCATAGGCAACGTTGAATACCTTTTCAGCCTTATAATGGCATCATAGAAAGACTGCTTTGGCCTTTTCCTTTGATATGTAAGTTGTAGAACAGCTTTTCCTTCCAAAAGCAGCTTATTATTTGATTATTTTTAAATTTTGAGTTTAAAAAAAGGGGGGGCAATTGCCCCCCTTGCCCCCCCCTGGCTACGCCCCTGATGTCAGTTATGATTGTTAATGAATAATTATACAAAACTCATGGAACATTGTATGTTGGTAATTTGTGACTCATGTGATACAGAACTTTATTAAAAATGATAATAAATAGCATGAACCTACACACACACACAAGTCACATTAGCTTATGTATAGATACATGTACATATACAAACATCACACACACAGATACATGATAATACTCACACACACATAACATGCACATTATAGATACACATCACATACACAGTCATATATTCATAAATTCTCACATACATTATATGCACTATCATACACAGACACATCATAATGTATGTATTAGTACACACACACACACATCACATATAGACACATGTTACCATCACACACAAACACATGACACACAGAGACACACTAACAAACACACTTAATTAATATCAATCTGTTTTATGTACATTAATATAAATTATTCAGTTTGAAATACTGATCAACTATTGTGAATCAATGATGAGAATTACTGACCTGATGAAATCCTGTAATAATGTATCTCATTACATCTCAAATCACCATAATAATAATTATACTGAGCATTAGGTTGCTTAGGTGTAGAAGATGAACCCAGTCCTCCAATTATTACAAGATAATCTTCACCGTCAAAATGAGCTGACACCATTCCACAGAATCCCTTCTTCATTGGATCATAATCAGAACTAGAAGGAGAGAGTTCCCTCCACTTGAATGAATCCACATTGAAACAATGTAAGCTGTTTTCATAAATAACACTGCCAAATCCACCGAAATAATATATGTCCTTTCCTATAGCGACTGATGAATAGCCCCTGGTACCTGGTGGCCATGTACCAGTAGTAGGTTTCTGGTCCCAAGCACCAGTTGGTAAGTGATACACTTCTATTAAATCATAGTGTACTCCAGACCCGGCCCCACCCCACATATATAGGTAGTCTCCTACCTTTACTGTGGAGTGTCCCGATCTCTTCACTGGTTGATAGTCTATAGAGAACAAGAGGTACCCGCAGTAACAGAGTAACAGTAATATAGTGATGAGTTAGAATAAGGACAGGATACAGAGGAGTAAAGTAAGTAGTAAGAGAGTAAGAGAGACAAAGAATGAATGAAAGAGATACAAAGAGAAGAGAATAGTGGCCCTCACTTTTAGATGCCATTCTTGCAAATACCAGCCCCACCCTAGCCATAGATATTAGAGTTACGCCCTAACCATAGATATTAGAGTACACAGGGATTGGAAACGGGGGCGTAGGCTGGTTGATGTTGCTATTGGTTACCGGCCCAAAACCTGGTTGATTTCCCATCTCCTCCATTAGTGAGGCTGTACTGCAAGGACTTCGAAGGATATTTATGGAGATCCAAGAGGACGCTTACTTATGATATACCTACCGTTCGATATAGAAAGTGTTGGACTACCTGCAGCAAGGTTTTTACTTCTACAACGTTATTTTGCAACGAGTTATAGGTACAACAAAATTTTTTCATTTTTCGCCCTTTTTCTGTAGTAACAAACTCATGCTTCATGGATTCTAACCTTAACTAGTATCATTCGATATGCAAATGGAAACTCTTTCATATGATTATAAAGATATTGCATTTTACTCTAGCTTGTAGTTTTCAAAAAAGGGATTATAATGACAAAAATACATTTTATGGTTTTAAAAGTGCCATAACATTAACATGGTAAAATTATCTACAATAGAAAACAGAATTATAAAGAGGAAACATTAGGCTTCTTGATGCATTAATTTCACTTGCATAGGAACACTTGTTTGCGAGATATTGCTCCTAAAAGAAAGAAAATCAAGGGTAAATTGTGACAAAACTGAAATTTCAGCGAGCCTCTGTCAGCCTAGCGGAGGTTGGGCTGCGCCCACGCTTCCGTTTCCAATCCCTTTCATTTACTCTAATATCTATGCCCTAACCATAGATATAGAGTATAAAGGGATTGGTAACTGCGTAGGCGGTAGTTATCACCGTATAGAGGAGAAGAGCCAATTTTTGCCAGAGAATGACAGGTTTATAGGATTTCAAAAGAACATATCAATACCATTACTAGCCAGTTCACTAAAGCAATATGCCATCTGTTGCATGTGTTTCTTTCTTGGCTTAAATATTTACTGTTTCGGAGAAAAAGGTACAGAAACTACGGTCACTTTTACAACACAAAATTTGAGTTTCTGGAGAAGATGTATGAACTACAAGTCTGAGAATACCCTAGTTCCATGCAACTCAAAGCGCTTGATTGTTTTATGCTTGCATCTTTGTTGTAAAACGAGACATTTTAGTAAAAGGTACAGAACATCAGAAAAGAGGTCCCGCTTGGGCGGTAATGAATGAAACAGCTTGTTACTTTTGTAAGTTTTGAGTAACTGTATGAAATTTGGATTGATAAATATAGAACTTATAAGGTATTTTATGCATATTTTTGTTAATTTTTTGCAACTACTGGGACTAAGTTATGAACAGAGAAAAGTGGACCTCTCCCGTTGCTAAGGAGAAACTAGGATGCGGGAAGTGATAACTTCGCCCTCCATTGGTTTATACAGGCCGCCCACGCAGTTTCCAATCCCTTTATACTCTAAGACCCCGTTTACACTAATCCGTTATGATAAAATTAGCAAAACGCATACTATCTGGATTGCATGTTTACACCAAGAGTAGAATTGAAGAGTCACATTCAGGATATTTTCAGTATTTTATTTGAGTAGTTATTATTATTGCTAGTTATTTTTGAATAACTACTCTAAAATACTGAAAATATCCTGAATGTGACTCTTCAATTCTACGACGTGATGAAGCAGGGGGTATATCACAGTAGGACACTCTCTTCTATTATCTACTCTTGTTTACACTTATACACTAATTGATTAATTATTCATGACATCAATAATTAGTCACGTGACTTCTATAATTATATGCGCGGGAATGATAGCAAGCTAGCGACTGAGCTGACTGTTCATGATGATTGCTGCAGCTAGAGGAGAGGCTAAAAGAGATTTTAAGTGGACTGATGACGAATGTGAACTGTTGCTACATGTAACCTTGGACTATAAAGTAAAGAAATCATCTGAAAATGTAGATTGGGAAAGTATGAAAACCAAGTACGACGGGCGATATATTAGTCATGATGAGGGCTGAAATGCCAGCAGACAAAACTGAAAGGCCAGTCAAGGAATATATTCACCTGAGAAGTGAGATGACTAAGGCAATTCTTTCAACAAAATTGAAAAACATAAGGCAAAAATACAGGCAAGCTGTAGACTCTGGAAGGAGAAGTGGGCACGGATATCTATGGCCCTAACTATATATGCAAGATAAGACCACACCCATCTGTCCAAATTCATAAAATCAAAATGAGTTCCAGTCGTGGTGCCAGTAGAAAATCTGCTGGTTCAGTCTACTAGACTCAAGCCAAATCCCAACTTCTTCACTTCTCCTAGTCAAAGTGATGGGGTAGGTAAGGAGGGGACGGGACCCACTAAAAGCCGGATCCGGGTCCGGATATGGAAGCTAAAAGCCGGGTCCGGGTCCAGGAAAAAGCTGGGTTTATGCCCGAATATGTCCGTATATAGCCGGAGGAGTTCTGCTCCGGATACTCTGATGATAGCCTCGTGTTGTGTACACGTGGCGCATATTATGATGTCTGATGATGATGGTACCGGCAGCTACTCCTAGTCCTACTAGTAATCTCTTTAATGACTGTTTTTTTGATGAAAATGATACTAATGATTCTAATTCTGGTAAGTGTTAATGCTGCACTGAAAATTATAATAAATGCCATTTTAGCCAGATCTACTACGAATTTAGTGGCAGCTGCCCGACAAACCACCCCCTGGAGTAATGATAATAATGGCAGTGATCAGAGCTGTGATTTAGATTCCACTAACAATTCAGATAGTAATATGTATAGTGATGAAGATGACTTGAGATTACCAGGTGAATATATTTCAGTTGCAACAACCATTCATTTATCAAGTATCAATAATGCATACACCATTATGATCAGTTTCCGTAGCTTTGAATGATGTTTTCACTTATTCATGTTTCTTCTATACATGGTTTTGGGGTCCCATTATTTATATTCATGATAGTATAACTGTAATCCATAGCTTCAAACAAATTATCATGTGCTAATTTTTTGTTAGCAGTTTGTGTTTCAAATGTTCCTGTAAATGATGAATCAGAGGGGTGTATGCCTTTATCAAAGAAGTCCTCAACCAATCTTACTACAAAGACAGTGTTAAGCATATTTCAGAAAGCTCGAACCAAATACAAGGCTGAATTTTTGAAGCTTCCTCCTGTGCTACCAACTGGAAGTCAGATGTTTTTGTATGCATTAGGGAGCAATGAGTCATTGTGGGAAACAGAACGCAAGAAGCTTTGGTATGTTCTCATTTTGAAAACTCTTAAAGTTATGATTATTTGTTATAGATGTGATCAGTATCGTTGGGCACATTTGGGTGTATATGACATAAAGTATAAAGGAACTGAGCTTAAAAAGCGGTGTAATGCTGTTGATGATGGTACATGTGATAGGAAGAAAGGGAATAAAGCTTTTCAACGATGGGAGTACTGGGGTTATGAGGATTTATATCTCATCCATTACACTGGGAATCACAAAGTATTTACACCATTTAAACACAGAGGTGCAAAGAATTCCAGGAGACCATATATTCGATCAGCTCCATACGTAAAAGAAAAGGTAAATAAATATTTTAAGAAAGTGATAGTAATTTCTTCCAGGTGCAAGGCAGTAATGCACTGAGTACTCCTAAAGCTGTTCATGCAGATATTATAAATTCTGATGCAGGTGGTCTGAGGCATGCAGTAAATACTCCTCGTGATATTAAACAAGTAAATGTATAATTGTGTAAACTTTGCATTATGTTATTATCGTGAAATGCATATAATTAGGTTAGAAATTTCAAGGATGCTATTGGTAGGAAATATCGAATGTCACATGATGCTCTGTACAATATGCATGAGCTGCATAGCCAGCTGATTCAGGAACACAATGGAGTGTCAAAAAGTTTTGTGAGTCACATGTTGTCGATACCCAGGATTGTTGTTCATTTGATACCCCATCTTCTGTTACACTCCCTTGAGACACTTTTGAAGGTTTCATCATCGCCAGTTACTCTGCATTATGGCACAGTATTTAATGTTGACGACTTCTATTTATCAACTGTTAGTTTTCGAAACCATCTATTTGAAAAGGAGCCAATCATTCCTTGTGGATTTTTATTGCATAGTAGACGATTGCAACAGGATCACAGAAATTTCATCCAAGTGTTAACCAAGGAGCTTCCAGTATTAATAACTAAACGCCTTAACATAGTGACAGATCGGGAGTTCAAGTTCAGTGATTTATTTCCATGTGGTACCCATTTATATTGCTGGAATCACATCAGAAGAGACTTGCAATGGCACCTCAAAAGCCGCTGCAATTGCACAGCTGATGAAATCTGCTACTTTGTCAATCTCTTTTGTAAGTTGCAGTTACTAGAAAGAGAAGATGAATTTGATAAGCAGTGGAGTATTACAAGAGAAAGTGCTCAGTTTAAAAAGAAGCCCAAAGTACTTGCATACTTTGATAATCATATAATACCACCATTTAAAGTACATGCTTCCATTTGAGTTTTACGAAATGCTCAAGTGAGAAATCCCTGCAATGGTATTACAAACAATCCATCAGAATCTTTTAACACTGTTTTGCATCATTTGCAGCAATGGAAACAGGTTCCATTAGATGTTATTACTATTTCACTGTATTACTTATCATCTTACTATCATCGTGAGATCACCCGGTCAATGCACCAATGTGGAATGTGGCAGTTGAAAGAAGAATATAATTTTTTGCTTAGAGACTCTTCTACAATGCCTCATCTCCTTCCAGTATGGGCTCCTAAAGATATAGTAGAAAAAGTTAGTGCCTCTCATGCATGTGATCAACTCACCAATGATCCACCTGCTGAAACTGTATGTAAATCCAAACGTCCTGTTAAAAATGATATGCATCTTGGCCTAGCCAACAATGCTGTAAATTCGAATAGAGTGAAACCGTTTGGTGATGGTAGTTGGATTGTCATGGAAGCAGATGGAATAACACCACATTCGGTGAGGCTACAATCCAAAGCCATCTTGTTCATGTGTTGCTACCAGAACCTGCTTCCATAACTGGTTCATGGGATTGTAAAGCAACAAATGGCAACCCTCCACTGTGTGCTGGTGGATGTTCATCTGTTGCCATTGGAAAAAATATCTGTTTCTTTGGCGGTGCTAGGAGTGGTGTCCATCGCAATAGCTTGTACTCCTTCAATGTAGATTCATTTGAGTGGAGAGAACTCTCTCCTTCTAGTTCTGATCGTGGTCCAATGAAGAAGAGCTACTGTGGAATGGTATCAGTTCATTTTGACGGTGAAGACTATCTTGTCATAATTGGTGGAAGTAGGGGATACTCTTCCATCAATACTCCAAAGCAACCTGATGCTCAGTATTCAGCTAATGGTAAATGTAATGAGATACATTATTACAAGATTTCATCAGGTCAGTAATTCTCATCATTGATACACAATAGTTGATCAGTATTTGAAACAGAATAATTTATATTCATGTACAAAGAACAGATTGCTAATAATTAAGTGTGTTTGTTAATGTGTCTCTGTGTGTCATGTGTTTGTGTGTGATGGTGACGTAGTCTGGTAACCAGCCCCTTGCAAAACATGCGTAGGGTCTGGTATCACGCCCATATAGCATTGGTTCTGTAGCGCAAAAATTTTGCGGCCCAATCAAATTGCAAGACAAATGTGACATCACATTTAAATGGCAGCTCTCGAAAATCAAGAAGCAGTCGTTGCCGCTAGGGCAGCAGTTTCTCTTGGTTACACAACTATAAAGCCAATGCAGAAACTTGTAATTGCATCCGTATTAAGAGGGAAAGATGTTTTTGCAATGCTACCAACTGGGTAAGTTTATTGAGCGCTAAATGCTTGCCGCTTCAGGCTTCACTGACTGTACTCATTATGCAGCTATGGCAAAAGTCTTTGCTACCAAGCTCTGCCTATAGCATTTGATCAACTTCACCAATTAGCTAATGGTACAACTATTGTTCTAGTTATTGGCCCCTTAAAAGCTCTATTGAAAGATCAGGTCGGATTGTGGTCAATAGTATTACATGCCATGCAGCACTGATATATTATAGGTCTCTTCGTGTGCCA
>NW_003546386.1:137423-140261 GCF_000090795.2 Amphimedon queenslandica | reverse complement strand
ACCGCTTTAATTAACTGTTATAACTACATGGCAACGCATTTTATTGCATAGTTACTAAATCGCTATAGCAACGCCTATCAAAATATCACGTGACATCCGCATTGCACAGGAACCAATGCTATATGGGCGTGATACCAGACCCTACGCATGTTTTGCAAGGGGCTGGTTACCAGACTAATGGTGACGTGTGTCTATATGTGATGAGTGTGTGTGTACTAATGCATACCGTAATTTATGATGTGCGTGTGTATGATAATGAATATATTGTATGTGAGAATTTATTAATGTGTGACGTGTGTATGTGACATGTATCTATAAGGTGCATGTTATGTGTGTATTATCATGTATCTGTGTGTGTGTGTGTGTGTGTGTGATGTTTGTACATGTATCTATAGACCAGTTGGTGCTAAGTATATTCATAGAATTTTTAGTATATTCATTGTGATACCGTAAATAAAATAAAATTTTCCTACCATCATTTTGGAGTCCTACTTCCAATGGTTGTCTATGGAGCGATCGTGAAAAGAGCTTATTCTCCAAAAACTACTGTATTTATTTGTTACTGCAATACTGCTACTGCTTATGTTGATTATCATCCAGTGTCTAGAGTTGGCTCATGGACTGTAATAAGTGCCACTAGAAGATATAGAAGCAAAGCTATTACTTTCTCCCATTCTACTCTTAGTAACTGAGACTCCAAAATGGCGGCAGGAAAATTTTACTTCATTTATGGTATCACAATGAATATACTCAAAATTCAATGAATATACTTAGCGCCAACTGGTCTATACATAAGTTAATGTGACATGTGTGTGTGTGTGTGTGTGACATTTCTGTGTATCATATAATGGTGATGTGTGTCTATGCATTATGTGTATGTACATGGGCGTATCTATTACATCATACTTACCAGGGCATATTATTAATTGAAATTATTAACCATTAATATATGTTAATTAACCAGCAGTTAATTAATTATTTGAGCCACAGTCCTTTTAGAATTAGATTTTTAGCACTTTCTTGTGAGGCATTTCCTACTTCTGGCTTTGTGGTTACTTATAAAAACAGGTGGTGACAGCACTTAGTAAACAAGGAGAGGTGGTACTGGAACCCTTGACTATAATAACTTTTTGATAATTAAATTTTGGTCCTATCAACTTTACCAGGGCAATGCCCCTGCTTGCCCTGGTTTAAATACGCCTATGTGTATGTATAAATAATAATTACACACATGTATACATGCATGTGTCTGATGAGTGTATATAATATCTGTGTGTATGTGGTAAGTAAGTGTACATGAATGCTTGTACTTTATTATTAGATCAATGGATATCTCCTGTTGTTACCGGAGACAGGCCACCTCCTATTGATCAATTTACTCTAACACAAGTTACTAATAACACTGCAGTAATGTTTGGAGGGTCTACTGATAATGGATGGAGTAATAAACTATACATTATAAGTTTCACTAAGATATCAGTGGTGAGTTAATACTGTACGATGGGTTTTGATTGTGAGATTCTTGGATTGTAAATTGTGGGTTTTTAATTAAATTTACTATAAAAGATTTGTATTCCGTCAAAACTACATTGACATAGATTGACATAATGCATGCAGAATGTAGCCAATTTAATTCAATGTAGATTATTTTATCACTATTACAATCTATTTGATGCTCAATCTAAACCCAATCTACATGTGTACATTAATTAATATGACATCATTAATAATAATATTTTATTATTGTCACAGAATATATTAAAAGTACCTAATCCTGGAGGATCAGTACAATGGCCTAAGGGAAGAGATGCTCATTCCAGTGTACTGATTACCACTAGTTCAGGACCACACTTACTAGTAGTGGGTGGATCACCTGCCTATGATGTATGGTTACTGGACATTAACAAAAGAAAATGGAAAGAACTGGTAAGTGTTATATATGATGTTTGATAATGAAACATAAACTGAAGAGCAATTTAAAATTTGTAAGTCATGATGTTTGTAATGCATAAGCACATAATTCTCAGTGAAAACTACTGATGAATAAAGCTGGTATTCATTATGTGTGTGTGTGTC
Organism: Amphimedon queenslandica; assembly: GCF_000090795.2. Lineage (NCBI taxonomy): Eukaryota > Metazoa > Porifera > Demospongiae > Haplosclerida > Niphatidae > Amphimedon > Amphimedon queenslandica. The sequence goes on along the minus strand of NW_003546386.1, from coordinate 138,185 downwards.
TGTTCCTAGTGTGAATGTGTGTTTGTGTCTTCACCTAATATGTATATAGGTTACACACTGATTTGGAGAGAAAATTTCTATTTTGTGTATACATGTATTTGTGTGTGTATGTGTGTATATGTTTTAATATATGTGTGTAAGTACTAACACATGCATCATGTGTACATGTAACATGTACATGTGTGTGTATGTGTGTGAGCAATTATGCATGCTTTACATGTAGCTTTATATGTCTATGCATGTATAGATGTACATGTATGTGTGATAGTGTGTCATTAGTGTGTGTATATGTGCGTACATACAGACACTTAGTAAGTGTAATAGTTTTTATTGAAAACACTGATATCAAAGTCCAAAAGATAGAGAGGAATAATGAATGTGTGTGTGTGAAAGAATCAGAAGAACCAAAAAGAACCAGAATTGCATGAAACAAAATCAGCTATATATACACATGCATATGATTAAATAATTGTGGTTACAACTAATGAATCACATTATATTACAATACTCCTCCTTGATCATTAGTTGTAAGATAATCCCAATTCACTTCTTAACTTCTCAAATTGATCTCTCGGTAGAGCTTTAGTGAATGTGTCAGCAACCATATCTTTAGTAGGACAATAGGTCAGTACGATAGTACCTGCTTGAATGGTTTCACGAATGAAATGATGCTTGATGTCAATATGCTTTGTCCTTTTATTTCCAACTGGATTCTTAGACATAGCAATAGCTCCTTGATTGTCCTCAAGGATCTCAGTATAG
>NW_003546386.1:125486-134539 GCF_000090795.2 Amphimedon queenslandica | reverse complement strand
CCTTTTCATCGTTTAGCTGTGGTATTTGAGCAAAGAACTTATCCGTTGTAGTAGCCATCGTGTCCTCTCTTTTACGCAGTAGGGAACGATGCTAGGCTCACAACCTGTAATAGTTTTTATTGAAAACACTGATATCAAAGTCCAAAAGATAGAGAGGAATAATGAATGTGTGTGTGTGTGAAAGAATCAGAAGAACCAAAAAGAACCAGAATTGCATGAAACAAAATCAGCTATATATACACATGCATATGATTAAATAATTCTGGTTACAACTAATGAATCACATTATATTACAATAGTAAGTTCTTAATTGTGGACTCAAATGATATAATAACAGAATCAGTTGTCTATACTTGTCTATTAATATATTGTGAATTATTAATTTTATTACGTCATTTTTGTGTGACATAAAAGACTGACTATAAGACTGTCAGTTATATCAAATCAATTAATATGTCATACACAAATTAATTACCAATCTTAATTCTATAGATTAATCTACCGGACAATGTCACTAGAAGATACTATCATTCTCTCTCAGTGTGGAGTATGACCCCAACTACTAACTTGATGATTGAATTTGGAGGATACACATCATACAAAGATACAACAGCGATTGAACTCAGTAAGTACATGTATACAGTAGTAGATACAATGTGTATTGAATATGTAATAATAACTAGAAGAATGTAGAACATTAAAGGGGCAAGCCTAAGCAAGCTATAGATTGTGCTGCATAATCTACATGCATGAGAAAGCAAAGCAATTGCACATGCAAGTCTATAGATCTTATTGCAGTCAAAATTTCCTCTATCACTTCCTCACTTAAGAATCTCTGCAGTGTTACAGCAATTAAACAGTCACTGATTTGAAGATTGTTCATCTGCTTTGTTAACCTAGGCTTGCTGCTAGAGAAGAAACATCACCTATAGAATAGATCTCATGATGCATGCAGCTAGCTACAGTACATCCAGCTTTCTCACCTTGCATTCAACTTATCAGAGTCCTTTATATCAAGAATAAAGATTCTATATTTGCTTTTCTAACCTTTCTTCTTACTAGAGAAGTCTTTGAACAGCAGTTTAGCCTTATCTTTGCTGACCGTTTCCTGCAAATAAGCTCAGGCTTGCTGTTAGCTGCCATTTTATTCATTGTGACCACGCATGCTTTCAATGAAGATTAGGCTATTTAACTTTAATAATAGTTAGACGACCCTATCATGCCCATGCATATATACAGACACTCTCTCATCTTTGTGGGGCGAGCTCAGGCTCGTCCCAATTAGTAATGATAATATTACAATAAAGTAAAAATTCTTATGATGAATATGTAATGAGAGCATTTGACGTATACCTATGATACTAATTATTACCAGTTCATTCCTGCTATGTACAATAGTGAAATAATTATAATGACTACAGATATAGAAACACAGATATTAATAGAATGAAATATTATTATCAGTGTATCAATATACAATAATATATTCATGTGGTTAACTGTGTAAACTGACGGAGGTCACACATACAATGATTATTAAACATGAATCCATCAATAATAAGATTACCATAGTCACTAACTGTAATTAGTGTATTTCTTCTATTACATTATTTTGTTACTGTATAGGATATACTAGTGATAATGATTGGTCTACTAGTGTAATACTTCTGGACCAGTATCAAGATCAACTAAGAAGAAGAATACTGAGTGATTGGGAGAGTATAGGAACAGAAAAACAGCTTCAAATATTTCAAGATCGTCTGCAATTACAAAGAGAGACGGAATTTTATCAGGAACAGCTTCAAAGAGAAATAAAAGAGAAGGAACAGATACAGCAAGATCGAGATAAAGAGCAGCAACAGCTTCTTCAAGAAAAGGCAACACTTACTCAGCAACTTGATGATGCTACCACTCTCCTTGAGCAAGCAGAAAAGGATAAATCAACTCTTGAATTAGGTACTATTGTATTATACTGTTGTTTATGTGTACATTGCTTCATTATATTACTAGTGGATTACACAATGTTGAGTATAGAAATGCATGTACATGAATCTCATTATTTGTAATGTATGGACGATTTGACATACATGTACATTTGAGGCTCATTGGTCATTGCTCATTGACTTATTCTTACCATATATGATAACATTAGCAATAATCATAGTATGTATTTATGAGCTAGTGTACATACAGTGCCATTGCAACAAATATCTATGTGTATTTTATTTTTATTAGGAGATTTATGAGAAGCTTAAAGCTAAAGTTGCTAATAATGAAGTATATATAACTGAAATATTGAAAGATAAGACACAAGTAGAGGAGAAGAAACAGATTATTACTGGTAAGTGTATTATCAGTTTATAATTTTAGATGAGAGAATTTTCTATTAATGTAGAAGATTATGAGAAACTGAAACTCAAAGTTGCCGAACTATTGAAAGAGAAGGAGGAACAATATCTCAAGGAGAAACAGATCATTATTGGTTAGTTAACTATACACACAGCATGTATTAGATGAGAGATTAATATGTCTATTGTGTAGACGACAATCGAAATTTTATTTCTGAGAAAAACAAAGTTATAGCCAAACTGTCATCAAATGAGAAACAGATCATAACTGGTTAGTGTATCATCATCAATCAATGATAGTTATTAATGTTCTATTAATTTATAGACCTTAAAGAAAAGGAGTTGTACATAGCCAAGCTAGTGAAGGAAAGACAAGAGAAGGTCCTCAAGCAACCTATCGAGGAGACTAGTTCCATTGGAATACAATTTAATTACCTGATCCCTTCAATGGGTAAGAGTATTATTATGTGATTCACTGCCAGATTTCAGAGTTTTTTGGCATAATATTGTTCAAGCTCAATAGATTGTCAAGCTGTTCAAAAATTGGGCCAAAAACCATGTACTAGTGTATTTTGACAAAATCAAAAGTAAAACTTTCTTGATTTTTATAACTTTTTCTGATACTTACAGGTGTGTATATAATTTTGATTAAGTTTGATTTTTTATAAATTTCTAAATTTGTTGAAAAATAGGGCCAACAACCAAATTCTAAGTTTTGTTAAAAATGGTTAATAGACAACTCTCCAATTTTATAATTTTTTGATACACATAATGTTGTTACATGTATCTTGTGTAAAAAATTTAAGCTAAGTCCAATCAAGCTTTGATTTTTATAAATTTTCAATATATTGATCTAATATTGGGCCATTTTTAATCATTTTAATCATTTTACTTATACATTTGTATGTGTTTATGTTGTGTAGAGAAGTTGAGCTGACTTTGATAAAATTTGGATTTTTAAATAAATTTTAAAGTTGCTCCAAATTCCATGTACTGTATTGTAGTGCTTTTGTGCTCATGACGCATGATGTTTAGCTTACTTAACATGCTTGCACAAATGTTTGTGTAAAATAATAATATTTATAAAATTAATAGATAAATTGGATTGTCTGAGTGATGTCCAAATAGCAGAGAGGAAGCTGTTCTTAATTCAAGGAGACAAACCTCAACTGATGAATTGGGAGAATTATGGTCTAAGGATTGGAGTACAAGAAGATAGCCTGTCCTGCACTGATACTGTAGAAGCAGCAGTGGTCGCTCTTGTAGGAGGACAGTTCCAGTTTCCTCCTAATACTGTCCTAGTCAGTGCTGTGTATGCAGTATCACTCTCAAAGCCTCTCCTCAAACGACTCAAATTAGAAGTACAGCACTGTGTTGATTTAACAGGACGGCCAGCTCTTAGTCGTCATCTCAAGTTTGCCATAGCTCCTATGAGCACACCCAGTCTTCCTTACCAGTTCTCAATAGTTGAGGGAGGAGAGTTTAAACCTGATAGTTGGTATGGATCTATTCAACGTAAAGAGTTCTGTTTGGTGGCTATTGTTGGGGAGAAACATCTACTCAAATCATCAACTAATGGAGACGAGTCAGAGGATGAGGAGGAGGAGGAGCTAGAGGAACAAGCAGAAGAGGAAACTGACAAGGAAGTGGAAGATGGTAATAGTGATTCATCCAGTGATTCTGATGAGACAAAAGATCCACAAGGAGGTAGCAGTGGAGGACAAGGTCAGTAATGAGTCAGTCAGTCAGTGTAAACTACATGTAGTATGAACTGAGTCTATTCCTTTATATAGGAGAGTCTACTAGTAATGAGGGAGTAGAGGAAGAGGGGGAGACTGGAGGTCAGCCATTGCATGATGAAGGAACTGAAGAGCAAGATAATGAAAGAGTAGAAGAGTCAAAGGATCATGAAGAACCACAGCATGAAGAAGCAAATGCTCCAATACCTTGTACTGAGACTAGTTCAGAATTTAATAGTGAGTTAGTACTTACATCAACACTGAAAAATAACATTATTATTATTATTATTATTATTATTATTATTATTATTATTATTATTATTATTATTATTATTATTATTATTATTATTATTATTATTATTATTATTATTATTATATTTGTGTATAGGTAAAATGGTTCTTTCCACTGGCATAGTAGAGAATATGACATATGCTGGACAGGTTTATTATGAGGAGAAATGAGCTAAAGAATTGGTGACCTTCACTGCAGCTAAGAAATTGAGTGCTCTCATTGAGGTACATTATATACAAGTACATTTACATGTTGATATTCATTTCTATAGTTCATTGAGAAAAAACACGTACAAGCTGAGATTGATCAACATGTTTATTTTTCCTATGATCCTTCCTATTCATATATTGAATTAAAGTTTGATGCACCTCAAGATGAGCCATTCATTGGTTGGAGTATTAAGCCTCACCTTAAGCCTTGTAGAGTAAGTACTGCAATATAATGTATAACTGATGGTTGGTATGTGTATATTAATAGTTGCGTCGTTGTGATGTTGATAATTTTGGTGATGCTAATTATTCTGTTCCTCCATCTTGTTTGATATTAATATATGGATCGCCTGGTGCTGCACCATCACTACATTACTCTGTACCACTAGTGGGTGTTATTGACCCAGTTACATTGCTCATTCATTGTTCATTCAGAACTACTCCTTCAACAAGTAATAGAATAGATCAATCATTTCAATTGTTTATTTATTTAATCATATCCTATACCTCCTCCTCCTCCTCCTCTAATGTAGTACATGAATCAGCGTCAGTATCATCCACTGGAGGAGCTAGTAAGTGATAATACTGTGTGTATATATACTGATCTTTGAGCTCTATTAGGTCCATCAGCTACCGTTGATGTCAATAAATTAAAGAAAGTGATCAATGATGTTCTTGTATCTCATTATGCTGATCTTACTTCACTACCAATGGAAGCTGTCCCTGATCTTGCAAATAAGTTGTTTACTCTTCGTTTGGTCAATAATGCTGTCAGAGGGAATCCTTCAATAGAGAAATGCATCAATGAGTTCAAGGCTGGTCTTACGTTTCAGCAGAAGTTACCTCAAGTGCAGGAGCACTGTCAAAAGTTTTTAAGCTCATTCATTGCAGTTAGTGGCAGTTTTGCTTATGCAGCATCAGCCTTGCACCAGGACTGGATTGAAGCTGTTAGAAATGAACTTGGGTTTGATTTTAATATCGATATTGATGCTTAATAATAATTTGATTCACTTTTTTATTTTGAATATTATTAAAATTATGTTAATTCACAATTAAATTATTTATTAGCAGAGAAAAGTTTAGCAATGGTGGTGCACAACAAAGTACAAACAGTACCACATGATTATAGTGTGTATAATCCAGTAGTGAAAACTATATAACATATTACACCTTACATTGTTTTGATTTAAGGAACACTAGTCAGACTGGTTGCCTCAAGTTTGTCTGGGCTCTACTGAAGTCTCCCAATGCTCACCAGTTCAGTATAGTTGAAGGAAGATCTTTTAGTGTCAGGAACAAAATAATATGGTTGTATTGAACGTGATGAATTTTGTGCTCTTGGTATTGTACATGTAGATACTGTAGACACACCTAATGGAGGTGGGAATGGATCAGAGAATGATACACAAACTCAAGGTATACAATAGTGTTTGTATTAATAATTTACTGTTGATGTGTTTGCATGACGTATAGGAACAAATAATAATAGCGAGGAGGAGACTAATGGAGGCACACCTAATGATAGCAGTAATGGAGCAGAAGAGAATAGTAGTGGAGGAGGAGCCACTCCATCAACAAGTACTACACCACCTCATGGTATGTAATTGTATCATGTCTATTATGTTTTACCTTATAGACTCAATTAATGATGATCCTTCTCAGTTAGTCCATGAGGTAGAATCCCATACTACTGATGAACCAACAGTACAACAGTCAGATCATGTACTAAGTGAGCTAAAGCTAGAACAGTGTCCAGCAAGGAATGATGATGAATCACTACAATCTTCTACTGATTATTCTCATTCAGACAATAATGGTATTCTATATGTATTACAATGATGCATACATATAATTTACAGCACCTTCTCGTGATGCATTGTATTCTTAATGATGTACTACGATAAGAAAGAAGCTGGTCATTGGAAAGCTATGTATTCTGTTGTTAGAGATTTGGAAGTTCTTAAAAGGGTAATAAAATATGCAGATACATGTAGATATGCCAATGCATACAAATTTTGATTATTCATTGTATTTTACATTCATGTAGTATTTAGAAAGCAAGCACTCATCAAGTATTGAATATGATGATGTTGTTGACTCATTTAAGTTTATGCATGCAACAAGTGGAAATCTAGAATTGACACTACACACTGTAGGATGGACTGTTAATCCTATCACTGAGAAATCCAATGAAAGTAAGTAGAAGGAGCCAGAAATATTTCTTTCTTGTATGCACATGTAGATGTTTCAGTCAAGAGTTGACCAGTTTCCATTAACTTCTCATACACATGCAACCTGCAGTGTATCAGTGTATGCTGAAATTGGTGTTGCTAAAAAGCTGCTTCACTATCCCATTAAACTAACTGGAATAGATCCTTCGATGACAGTCTATATTGACCGGCCTCTCCTTCATCAATCAGTTAGTGTATGATTTTAAAACTGAAATTATTTGTTTGTGTAGTAGACAGTACTAGCTCAAGATCCTCTACCATTACTATCATTCAAACCAGAAGAGAGACTGAAGAAGGTATTATGGGTAATATTAACATAATAACACACTAATCACTGAATTAATAGGTACATTTAGATCTGATATTGCTCACAGAGTAATGACAGAATGTACTCCTCTAATAAAAGATTGTGGGACTGATATTCACTTCTTAGTTGATAAATTGCTTCAATACAGAATTGTAAATGTTAGAGAAAAAGAAGAATAGTTGCGCGAGAAAGTGACGATGAAAGAATGGATGAATTGCTTCACATCATTTTGAGTTCCATTTGTATGGATGGAAAAGTATTTGGTATATTCTTAGATATACTCAGAAAGGAAGATACTCTAAGAACAATTAAACTAGCTAATGAGTTAATACAAAAATATGATTTTCTTACAACAGACTAAAAAGTATTTCTAGTAATGTATATATTTGATTAAAAGTACTTCAATTATTGAAATGACTATACATTGATGCAAGCATAAATAATAGAGTAATAGTAATAATAGTAATAATAGTAATAATAAGAATGACAGTAATTAATTAATGGCATTGCAAAGCAATGTACAGTTGTCATTTTCACAGATACTAAAGCAAATGCTTTTTGAAAGATAAACAGAGTCCACTATTGATATTTTTAAAAATGAACTGGGAATATTACATGTCTCATAATATCCGGTTTTAATGGTTGATAAATCCATCAGCATTAGCCTCTGATTTTGCCTTTACAATATTATTAGTTTTGTTGGTTTAGCAATACATGATGGAGATGTGTCCAGTTCTGACTGAAGAATCAGCATCTTATATATTATGCACAAAAATAGTTATAACAGGATCATCTTGATTAGTATTAGCAACAGTGTGCTGTTTTGTGATGTTATTTATAATCATTGGAATAGACCTGTGCTATACTGATTACAATAGCAGCCTTTGTAGCTTACTCACATATTACAGGAAGCATACTAGCTGATAAGTATGGGCTTTATTTCAACGGTGAAAAGTGTGCCATATCCCATTATTCTTATGTACAAAGTGAATGTATATAGTGGCAAATGGTTTCTATTTTTAAATTGTAAAAATCAGCCACACTTTTTAAAAAGAATGGACAGACAGACAGCCAATTGTTGAAGGTGCAGCTGTAGCTACTATATAAATACTGCAATAATTGCAAGTCCAATAATATCATCACTGGTCATTGAATCTGTTGTTGTTTTTATACTTTTTTTTATATGCTAGATAATGATATTATTATTATCAATTACCAAACATTGTTAGCATTCCTTTCCTCCTAGCGTATTGAGAGCAAATAAATCAAGTCCAACAAATAATTGGCTGACTATTGTCCGCCTAGTCTCCTAATGTGAGTACTTACTGACCATAATCATGATGATGTGTGTGCTATAAATACCTCACTTTCACTTTCAATGTCATTTATAAACTGATTTGTGTCATTTATGATCAGCTCCTAAATCACAAGATGATAAATAATAACAACATGTACATGTATATACATGTGCATGTATATACATATACATATACATGTACATGTACATGTATAGTCAAGCTTGCATTAAACTAACAGTTTCAGACTCTGCTATATGATTACTATATTTGCTCAAAAAACAGAGTTTTTCACCAGTCGTGAGGTTACCATTCTTTCAAAGTTCCCCAATAACTTGTACATGAGGTGCTGTCTAACAAGAGAACATAATTATGCTATGCCACCTCCTATTGTTATCATTGGGCGAAGCCCACTAAGATTAGTAGAGTTTGTTTGTTTGTTTGTTTGTCCACATAATCTATGGTTATAATGATGATAATAATAATAATAATAATAATGATTAATTAATGTATTACTTAAGATATTTATGAGTGCTCCTGGTGCAGGCATGTCATATACAAAATTTCCTCAAGATTGTTTTACTACACCAACAGAATCCTTGAATACACAAAGCTAGGTGAGGCCAATGACC
>NW_003546386.1:123321-125264 GCF_000090795.2 Amphimedon queenslandica | reverse complement strand
TTTAACATCCGGTTCTACATAAGTAGCTCCACCTTACGGCCGTGCCTTCCCCACGTGGCTACTTTAGCAATGGAATCTTCACCAACTTTCTCTCCTTCTTTCTGGATGAGCTCCGTTAATTTCCTCAGTCTGAGCTCTGAGGAAGTAAAGAGGCTTAGCGTGAAACGTCTCACTAATCCAACAACGTTTGATGGCCTCCTACATCCAAACAATGGTGGTCTTTATGATCAGGCACTGGGTCCTACTGAACCCCACGAGTTATGTCTCACGTGTGGCTTAAACTATATACACTGTCCTGGTCACTTTGGTCACATTACTTTACCTCTCCCTGTATTTCATCCAATTTTCTTTATGGATTTTTATCAGATCCTTCAGTCATCATGCCTCTCTTGTCATCGATTGGGTGCCACGCCCATAAAGTGCACCATTTTTAAAGGTGAGAATGAACACTACTTGATTAAAATAAAGTACATGTATTTTGATTCATATACTCAATTTACCAACTTGAATTTCATACAATTCACATTAATTATTGTAAAAAATCACTATACCGTATATCGGGTATATTTCAATGCATGAAAAGTGGTGGCAATATTAAATTCAATGATGGAATAATTCGGAAGCCTTTTATATTCCGAAAATATTTTACTTGCTATTATTTCCATCAACCACCTGGCCTGGTAAGTCAATCGAAGCATTTGCAGACTTGTCCACTTCTGAATCAACCTTAGCAACACTTCTAACTGGCAATGAAGGCTCTTCATGGCCTTCGAGTTAGAAGCCATGGATAGTTATGAAGCCACGTGTTCATATTAATTGCACAATACCCATATCTTCTATTCCTTTTTATCCGCATATTTTAAAATTTCATAATATTTATTTTCGCAATGGATTGCTTTTTCCGAAATTATTAATGCATTGAAATATACCCGATATACGGTATTCATGTTTCCCTCAAAACATGCAGAGTGTTGTTAAAATCATGTTTCATGAGCTGACAAGTGCTATTATCATTATGGCTCCTTGAGTAACTTTAAAAATTCATAAAAAAGGGCAATATTGATTGTAATCAGTTCAAAGTTACTTACATAACATAAGAATATGTATATGCATCAGAAAAAGTTATAGAAATCTCTCCTAGTCATTTTTGACAAAATTTGACCAATGACTCTGTACACAATGCCAGGGTCTTTCGCCTGATTTTTGAGCAACTTTAAAAATTCATATAAAATCTAGTTTTGATCTAAATCAGCTCAAACTTTGTACACAACATTACATCCTATACATGTTTATGTATCAGAAGAAAAATATAAAATGTGGAATACTCTTCTAGCCTTTTTTTGACAAAATACCCTGTACTATAGTCCTGGGCTATTTGTCAAATTTTGGAGCAACTTCAAAAATACATTGACAAGAAATTTAACTTTATGACCAAATTCTGTTAGAAATCCTGACTGTTTAGCCAAATTAATAATTTTTTAGGTCAAATGAAGTTATTAGACCTTGGTCTTGTATCACAAGCACTGGAACTTGGATCATTCAACTCTAAGATATCAGGATCACCTGAAGAAGCAGAGCAGTCCCTCATTGAACTCATACAAGGCTACATTGTTTCAGCAAGAGAAGGAGGAGGTTCTAATATTGACAATGCCCACCTAAACTACGAGAAATCTCGGAATCTAACTGAAGTGAAGCGACGGATTTTATCGTCTTTCTTTTCTGGGGTTTCTAAGTTAAAATGTCCCCACTGTGAGGCACCTTTCCGTAAAGTGAGACAAGAGCATCAGACTAAAGTCATGCTACGTGGCATGTCTGGTAAGCAAGCAGGACTATGGGTAGCTTCTGCTAACAGAGTGAGGCAGAGAACCAGTGAAACTGGTCGAGACGAAGAAGGCAAGTTTCTCTACTCTGATCGTATGTTGACAGCAAAATTTTGTTCTGAG
>NW_003546386.1:85580-120014 GCF_000090795.2 Amphimedon queenslandica | reverse complement strand
TTTTTTTTCCTTTCTCTACTCACAGGTTATATCATCACTATTGTTGAATCTCATTCCAGCTGGTCAGGACAAGTTGAATCTTATCTCAAAGACTAAGATCAGTCCAAAGGCAAGTGTAACCATTAGTGGGTGTGTCTATGGGTGGCACTTTATATTAATTAGGAGTGGGGGCGGTATTGTAATAAGAGCTCGGAAAGTTCAAAATACACTGACAACATTATGACAGAATCAGAAGTCAGTTGTACAAATGTACGGTATGTGCATGTACATGTACTTTCTTTTTCCAAAGGTTATATTTCGTGAGGGACAGTTGTTAAGTGGTGTTTTGGATAAGTCACAATTTGGTGCTTCTCAGTTTGGCTTTGTCCACTCTTGCTATGAGGTATTAATGATAATTAAAATATTAAAATTTATAAAGTTTACCATTATTCCTTTCTGTAGTTGTATGGAGGTACAATGTGTAATTATCTGTTGTCAGCTCTTGGCAGGATCTTCACTGGTTTCCTTAAACTCTATCACGGGTTTAGTCTAGGAGTGGAAGACATATTAGTGAAACCAATGGTACGTGTACATGTATATAGTGGTTGTAAACCGTCATAATTTGTAGTTTGTACTTTGTGCACGTACATGTATGCATGAATTTTTTCTTATTTTCTCCCATCATTCTTTCTCTTTTGCTCTCTGTTGTCCTCTAGGCAGATAAAGAGAGATTTAAAATTATTGCTGAGGGTAGAGATTGTGGGCTTGAAGCAGCTGCTGATGCTTTTGTAGTTAAAAATGTTAAAGATAAAGGTACGTATTGTTGTCCTATTTTTATTTTTTTTGCTTCCAATAGATTTAGTGATAGAGAAGTACACTGATGTTCATCACACTATTGGTAGAGATGGTCTCAAAGTGTTAGATTTCTTTATGAAAAAGAAAACTGATCAAATCAATAATAAAGTTAACGTGTAAGTACAACATGAATTTGTGAAGCAAGAGTGCATGTAATTTATCCATCTGATTTTGTAGTGATTTGTACATGTACATGTACATACTTCCACTCTCTCTTGAGCTTTCCTTTTAATATTACTTTCTCTCTCCAGTGCTTGTATTCCTGCTGGTTTACATAAACCATTTCCCAGTAATTCTCTACAGCTAATGGTACAAGCTGGAGCTAAAGGCTCTACTGTAAGTACATGATCATACAGACACTGTACATGTACCGTATAACCCTTAAATTAAAGCCAGATGCAAATAAACGCTGGGGTAGCGATACAATTGGAGTATAAATACGCAAATCTAGCCTCAAGTAACTCCGATGCCTTGTAGATACATGTACTTCCTAAGGTTCTTGATGTCAAATGCTTGAGTTCACTGGTTCGAATCCTGCTCTGTGCACAAGTTTTTTTAGTTTTTAAATTTTTTGAGGTCCAAATACCATTTTAGGAAGTAGATGCCCAGGCTTTTAAATTTAAGGAAATATGGTACATGTAGTACATGTACATGTATGCACATAAATTGTGGCATAAATATAATGTACATGTATGATTGTTGTACAGTTAGATGTATATCATACTAGCTTAGCATTATTTTATTCCAATACATGTACATGTACACAGCTTGCTGTCACTTTCTCTCTCTCCAAAGGTCAACTGCATGCAGATATCATGTCTTTTGGGTCAGATAGAGTTAGAAGGTCGACGCCCACCAATAATGCTATCAGGACGGTCCCTACCTACATTCCTTCCTTACGATACCACTCCTAGATCAGGTCAGTGTAGTGTGTATGTACATGTACATGTACATTGCTTCTGAATTAAGCATAATTAATGATCATGCTAGATTTAGTAATTTTTATTTCTCTATCCTGTAGGTGGTTTTGTTGATGGTCGGTTTCTAACTGGCGTAAGACCCCCAGAGTTCTTCCTTCATGCTATGGCTGGACGAGAGGTTTAGCGAATTTTGTGTCTTGGACCCCTTGATACTTTTTTGATAGGGTCTTGTTGATACTGCTGTGAAGACAAGCCGCAGTGGGTATTTGCAGAGGTGTCTCGTAAAACATTTAGAAGGAATTACTGTCAATTATGATCTAACAGTGAGTTAAGTATTGATATTTTTGTGAATTGATAATTATTTTCAAAATTTTGCCCGTACTATGCATCCAATAATTAAAAGAAGGGAATTCTCAATTTTTTTTACATTTCCTGATGCATATACATGTACATGTACTACATTAGAAGTTTGAACTGATTCCAAACATATTCCGATTTTTTACAAATAAAAGTTGCTCAAAAATTAGATTAATTTTCTTCTAAATTGAAATGGAAAAGTTTGCCCTTTTTATAATTTTGTTCATTTTTTGTACTTTATTTTTGTGGCCTTCATGATTTTTCAGCTGACCATGAAATTTAAGCCTATGAAATTATTGAAGTGCCATCCCCCTACAGGCCATGTAAACTGCCACAAAATTGAAACTACGAATTACCCCACTAGGAACAAAGCACGAAATATTAGACCCACAAAAATAACCCGCTATGCTGTATACAATGTTGTGTAGAACATTTGAGCTGATTCCAACTGGAAGTAGATTTTTTTTAATTTTTGAAGTTGTTCTTATTTTGTGTACATATAAATGTTTCTGTTTCTCCCTCAAGGTAAGGGATAGTGATGGTTCTGTTCTTCAGTTCCTTTATGGTGAGGATGGATTGGATATTAGTAAGACACGATTTCTCTCATCAAACCAGATGTACTTCCTTGAGGACAACTATAAAGTAAAGTCATTATATGCTTACATTATGTACAGTACATGCATTTCTCTTTTATGTTTCTCCCTCAGGCATTTCTGTATAGGTTGGATCCCACCTCAGCAGTGAGTGTACTAGAGACAACAAAAGCTGCAAAATACCAAAGAAAGGTATGCTACATACAGTACTGACCTACTGTACATGTATATGTTTGCCTAAGGCCAGTTGCCTTTACAACTTGCTGGCACATTTTATCAGTTTATTTATTTAATTTTATATAATAATATGTATTATAATTAGTGCTGGTAATTCTGTTATACCATATAGCACAAAATTTTCAAGGGCTGTAGATTTCACAGGTTTTTTGTACATGTATTTCTTTGAATTTTCATGAAATTAACTCCTCAAATATCAATTTACTACGTTTTAACCCTTTAACACCGATAGACGTACTTGTACGTCAATAACATGAGGGGGTGTAGTATAATTGTTATTTTTTATTTATTTATGGAAATATAACATTCTAGATAGCTTTAAAAGGTTCTCCTTTCATCTCTCTAACATATATAACATTGTCAAAGACTAAAAACAGAGTATATAGGTAGAAAAGTCCAGTAGCGCGACCCAAACTGTTCAAAATGATCAGCGGCCGAGGTAAGTCACCTAAAAAATAACACAACAACAAAAGACAGAACGTTTAGACTTACCTTTGGCTTGTGAAATCCTCTAGAAGTGAGTAGAAAAGGCGAGCGACTCGAGAGAGCTGCTTTGCCTAACATTTCAATGGAGAAAAGCGGTAGGTGTGGCCACATTTTGCTTAGCAACGGCTTAGCAACCATGGCTTCTCGACCAGTCACAGTGGTGTTTCTACTCGTAGCATCTTCTCCACTGACTTCTGCCTCTTCATTCTTTCATATCCTGCCTACTAGGTCCTGCTTTACATGATACAACTCTCTCTTTCCCTTCGCCAAGTCCGTGTATTTGAGAAAAGCGGTGAGTATCTTTACAATAGACGCTGCATTGCTTTATGCTGCTTCATTTACTATTATACTTCTTCTATCTAAGGATGAACATCCCATAAAGGCTGCTAGCAAGTTTCAAGTCTCGCAGGACAAGATCTTGAGAGATATGCATTGCTCAACTAGTACCACCAGAAAATTATTTTCATTCCAAAATTAATTTCGGTGTTAAAGGGTTAAGATGGCAGGCAGTATAGTTTCACAAAAATCAAATCCGCACAATAGATTTTTAGACAAGTTACAGCCCTCAAAAATTCTGTGCTACATGGTAGTTTGCCTGTCAGATTATGCCAATCATGTTTATTTTACAACTATTAAGCAAATTACTGTTGTGTGTTTTAGGTTGATAAATGGAAGAAGAAGCAGAAGCAAAGACTAGCAACACCAAGAATAAGGAGAAGTGGTTTTTTGGATTATTGTGACCAGCATCTTCCTGAGATTTTAGCTAAATACTCTGACAATAGTCATAGTACAAGAGCACAGGTGTGTCTTGAATGTTGATGTCTCACTGTATTCTTTGACAGCATATTGTGAATAGCATTATTTGATTAATTGGTGTAACAATTTTTTGAATTTTTTATTTGTAGGCGCATAGGTCTGTAATAGATTTATGGTATTCCTCATCACCAATGCTAAGGAAAGAGTAAGTGGTTTACAATTTTGAAGAATGTGATGTAATATAATATACACGTGTGTACGTTACTACGTTGTAAGTCATTTCTGTAACAAGCAAGCTCTTTAGTTTTTACACAAATTTTTAATGAATGATAATAAACATCAAAACAAGATAATGATCCTAGTAATCAAATATGCATGTAGCAGTATTTTATGTTTTATTGATTTTTAACCACCTCTTTGTCGAATTATGA
The DNA here is from genome assembly GCF_000090795.2 of Amphimedon queenslandica. Classification (NCBI taxonomy): domain Eukaryota; kingdom Metazoa; phylum Porifera; class Demospongiae; order Haplosclerida; family Niphatidae; genus Amphimedon; species Amphimedon queenslandica. Next base: position 115,400 of record NW_003546386.1, on the reverse strand, counting down.
AATGTATTCTTGCATGTCTTTCTATTTTATAGTCTTTAAATGTCTTATCATCCTCGAGGTGCGTACCTTCATAAATAAGCCATATTAGGTCACTAGGAATACCCTCAGACTTTATTATTACTTCCTTCAACTTAATGATAGGTGTCTCGTAGAAGGAGTCTTCTTTGATTTTACAAAAAAGAATAGTCCCACTCAATTTCACTATGCGTACGCCGTATAGATGAGCATATCGATCTGGAATAAGCTGCAATCGACTAATAATTTCAATAATATCTGATGCGTTCAATCTTCTGAAAGGATCATCTTCAAGGCAATTCATAGCTACTGGTATCAATATATCATCTAGTACTGGTTTAATAGAGCTAGCTCTCCTGTCCCATTCTGATATTTTAACATAAGAGCCAGGGTCTTGTGGCTTTGGCTCATATTTCTCAGTTGGTACAATAATTTTACGGGTGAGCATGTGTAGAATAAGACAACCAAAAGAAAACACATCTAACTTCTCGTTATAGACAGGATTATGAACAAGAGCTTCTGGTGGCATCAGGTAAGGATTGCCAAGGGTTGTGGTGTAATGATTTTGCTTTAATGCATCACCAAATTTAGACATACTCAGGTCTGTTATCTTTGCCTTGTAATCAAAAGTGAGGAGTATATTGCTGGCCTTGATGTTACGATGAATGATTGGAGGCCTCTTTGAATGAAGATAATCGAGTCCATTAGCAATGTCAAGCAGGATTGCTTCTTTATTTACAAAAGATGTGCTCTCTATTAGCTCCAGTAGAGAATAAGAAAAATACTCCATTACCAGCATTGGTAATTGGGACCCTCTGTTAGGATAATGAACACCAAGCAACTTCACAATATTGGGATGATGTAGTTGACTGTGAAGGATAATAGCATCACCAAACTCACTCAACAGGCTCTCTTCCTATCATTGAAATTGAACATTATCTACATCATAATTGCTGTTAGATCTATCATATTTTTACCATGGCTAACAAATCATTTAGCTTCTTCCCAGCACATAGGTTTCCATTGACTCTTAGTTCTTTGACAACTCCATATGATCCACGGCCCAACTCTTTCCTTGTCACCCTCACTCTTTGCAGTACAAGAGGTTGAAGCTTCACCTTTAGCTCTGCTGCCATGATTTTGTGCCAATGTGCTCACCACACTTCTTGGGTGGGGCTATTACATCAGTTTATTTATTTTTTGTAATTATTATAATTGTGATGTAAACTAGCATATCAGGCCGCAATGTTGCTGCACAATTATTTTGTCATATTATCCAAAAAGAATAAATAATAGTAATAATAATACTAAATGGCCCTATCAATCACATAATGTCATTAGTTACAATTGATCACTTATCCACCAACTTGTCCTTCATAGAAATGTATATTTGCAAGTCTTTCAATTTCATAGTCTTTAAATGTCATGTCATCTCTAAGGGCCATATCTTTATAAAATAGCCTCATCATATTTATAGGAATATCCTTAACATTTACAAGTGCTGCCTTTAGTGATATGATATATGTATCATTGAAGGACTCTTCTGAGACTTTACAAAAAATTTTGCCCCCATCATGAGTCACAACATATATACCACATAGATGAGCATCTCGATCATCAATCTGTAACCTACTGATAATTTCGATGATATCTGATGCGTTGATTCTTCTGAAAGGATCATCTTCAAGGCAGTACTTAACTAGAGGAATCAGCTGGTTTCCTAGTACTGGTTTAATAGAATCAGCTCTCCTGTCCCATTCTGATACCTTAATGAAAGAGCCAGGGTCTTCTGGCTTTGGTTTGTATTGATCAGTTGGTACAATGATATTGCCAGTGAGCATATGTAGAATAAGACAACCGAAAGAGAACACATCTAACTTCTCGTTATAGACAGGATTTTGTACGAGTGCTTCTGGTGGCATCAGGTAAGGATTACCAGGGGCTGTGGTGTAATGATGCTGCTTTAATGCATCACCAAATTTAGACATACTCAGATCAGTTATCTTTGGATTGTGATCAACAGTGAGGAGTATATTACTGGCCTTGATGTTACGATGAATAACTGGAGGCCTCTTTGAGTGAAGATAATCGAGTCCACTGGCAACGTCAAGCAGGATTGCTTCTTTATTCATAGCTACTCTTCTCTCTATTAGTTGTAGTAGAGAATAAGGAAGATACTCCATTACCAGCATTGGTAATTGTGAACCACTGGGATAATGAACTCCAAGCAATTTCACTATATTGGGATGATGCTGTTGACTGTGAAGAATGATCCCTTCACCCAGTTTACTCAACAGGCTATCTTCCTATTTAATATTAAAAATAATGATATATATCTATAGTACTGATTTCTGGGGTTCTTTCTTATCTAACTTACTGTATCTAGGAAGTCGTGTAGCTTCTTCCCTGCACATTGGTTCCCATTGACTCTTAGCTCTATGACAACTCCATATGATCCACGGCCTAACTCTTTCCTTGTTACCCTCACTCTTTGTAGTATAAGAGGCTTAAGATTCACCTTCAGCTGGGCTGCCATTTCTGACTAAGAAAAATAATTAAGCAATAAGCATGCATGGCCTGGGTGGGGCTCAAGGTAGGGCTGTGATTGCATCAAAGCTTTTTTGTATTTTTCACATTTCTTTTAATATCTACAAGTGACCATGCACTAACAAACTAAAAGCTACATTTATTTATATCACCACAAAACACCTGTTTTATTTTGAAACTTTTTTAGGTCTAAGTAGAATTTATTTGCTGAGCTACTGCATGCAAGTTTTTTGATAGCTAGACTTTCCAAGCTAAAATTAAAGCAAATATTGTATAGTAGGAAATTTTTATTGCAATACTTGCTAATAACAATACAATTGAAATACCATATAGCTCCAAATTTTCATCGGTCAAAATTTTCGTCAAATTTGTCAGGTACTTTTGCTTGACGAAATTTTTAACTGATGAAATTTTTGTTCCACGTGGGTAGTATGCAGATTAATAACAAAAATGACAAAAATTTTATTGACGAAAACTAATTTTAGCAAGAAATTAAGATTTTAACAAAATTTTTGACTGATGAAAATTAGGAGCTATACGGTAATATTGGTGTAGCCACAACTGAGAAAAATAATTCCATGTCTTAACTTTCTGAGCACAAATACTTCTTTAATTTTCATACTTGTTGTAATTTTGTCTCATGCAGTTGTAGTGTACTAATTGCAATAATTAATAATGTATAATCAAGAATACATAACTTACTCTTGGTATCAATGCAGTTTTTAAAACTGTCAACTTGAAACCAAATATTTATTTTTCAGGTGTTATACATGTAGATAGCAAATTATTTCAGTTAGTTGTGATGTGTTTAGTTTTATAAGACTAACATCGAGCTATGTACCATATTAATTCGTTGATTTTGTGTGAAATTAATTTTTGTGCGGACTCAAGTCCACTAAATCTAATGCCACTAGATACAAAAACATTTAAAAGCAAATTTGAGGCCACAAAATATACCAGCAGCACAGTATTCTGTGTAATACACAGAAAATATTTTTAAAACACAAAATACAGTAATTTACTGTAATTATATTAATGACTGAGATCTGTGAATCATGTGAAGATTAATTGTTGGTTTACATTTTTGTAAGTGATTGATAAAAAAACCCTATAGTAGTTAAATGAGAAATATTTTTATTAATTATGCACCAGTCAGTCATAGTAACTTTTTCCCTGCACACTGGTTTGCAACTTTGCATTGACCCATAGCTCTATAAGAACTCCATATGATCCATTCCATGAACCAACGCTTTCCTTGTCACCCTCACTCTTTGTTGTATAAGAGGTTAAAGCTTTACTCTTAGTTGTACTGCCATTTGAACATGCATGCTCAGTGCATGCAGTTAGCAGCAATGAATACCGTATAGTGGGAAATTTTGGAGGGGCTAAAATTTGGTGAATTGCTAAATTTTAGTGATTGGCAGATTTTAATTTGGTGAATTCATGGCCACGTGCCATTGAGCATGCGTATAATGGCTCAAAATGGCCGGTTTTTATTTTGGTGAATGGCTATCAAAATGCTAAATGCATCAAATTTAATCCCCTTCAAAATTTCCCGCTATACAGTATCATAGTCATTATTATTGTTAATAAATTGAGCAATTTATTGTGCATGATTTAAAATGTAATTGTTTTATAGGTTTAATGACAAGCATGATACCGTGTATTATCCCACTACATCAGTACTTAGACCTGACAGGTATTTTGGTTCAGTTCCAGAGAAACTCACATCAGACATTGAGCAGTACATCAGTACCAGTCCAACATTTAAAAACAATGGAAACCAGTGGGTTATGCTATAGAATATATTTTATAATGTATAATTTTATGTTTTTTTAATGCTTCATGCTTTGAATTGCATAGCATGTTATGTGTGTAATTTTTTATAGGCAAACTTTATTGACTCCTGAAAAGTTCAGGACTCTGTCACAGTTTAAGTGTTTAAGAGCAGTAGCTGAACCAGGAGAACCTGTTGGACTACTAGCAGCACAAGTAAAGAAAAGGAATAGACAAAATGAGATTATAATTGTGTTTTCTTTTATAGTCTATTGGTGAACCTTCCACTCAGATGACATTGAATACATTTCATTTTGCCGGTAGAGGAGAAATGAACGTCACACTAGGGATACCACGTCTAAGGTGATGCACATTGCACACACGAATACATGTATACAGTGAATATAAAGTGATGAAAATTTGTATGGCTCAAACCCTTTTAGACTAGTCGTCTAAGGTGATGCACATTGCACACATGACTATAGTGAATTAAAATTTGTCAAAATTTATATAGCTCAAAGCCTAAAACCTTATTTTTTTATACTAGCTTGTAAAATTTGTAATTTGCCCTTGTACTCTTTCTTTTGATTCCTACATGTACTTTCTCTTTCTCCTCTAGAGAGATATTAATGACTGGTAGTCCTAATATTAAAACTCCAGCAATGGATGTACCACTACTACCACTGCCTGATGCAAAGGAGCAAGGAGAGAATATCAAGAAATATTTCAGTCGAGTATTACTAAAAGATGTAAGAGAGAGAAGGGATTAGAATGGAAGAAATGAAAACTCGATTGGATTGTTAACTTGTGAACTTGTATTTTTTTGTAGGTTCTTGATTCTGTTGAAGTGTGGGAAAGTCTGGATCGGAAGGGGGAGGGGTTCTATCACAGATCTTACGTCATAAAATTAACATTCTTAGATCCAAAGTATTACAAGGTATTTCTATTGTTGACTTAATTAATATTGAGCCAATTTTGATTAAAATCAGAGCCACATGTGCATGGTGAAATTTGGCTAGGACCCTGTATGTAAAGAGTCTTTGTGGCCCAATTTTTTGCAACTTTAGAAATTTGTAAATAAAATCCAATTGTGATTGAAATCAGCTCAAACTTTCGACAAAACATAGTACATGTATGCATATCAGAAAAGGTTTTAAAAATGGCAAATTATCTACTTTTATTTTTTGGCCATACATGTATTTTGCCAACAAGGACAGGGACTTCTGACCAATTTTGGAGCATCTTTAAATTAAAAAAAAATACAAATGTAATTCGAATCAACTTAAACTTTCTAAACAACATAAGAACATGTATACATATCAGAAAAAAATTATTAAAAATTAATGGCAAATTCTCTCCCTTTAATTTTTGACAAAATTTAGTTTATGACCCTGTACTGACCCATAGTACAGAGACTTTGGCCCAATTTTTGAGTTAGTTTAAAATTTTCTAAAAATTTTAATTGAAATTCACTCAAATTTTGACAAAATGTTCCGTACTATAGCTACTATTATAGTACAGGGTCTTTTGTTCCAGTTATCAGTAGTTTATTGTGTAATTTTTAGGATGAGTACATTGTGACTCCTTCAAAAATATTAGAATTTGTTGAAACCTGCTTCATCAATAAACTAACAGCAGTCATTAGTAAAGAAATAAAGAAATCAAAAGATAAACTGTAAAGGAATATACACATATTGTATCTTAAAGTACCTCTCCTCCTTATCTAAGATTAAAGACTCCTGGTACATATGTAGATAAAGACTCTATCCCTCAACAAAGTTCAGGAGATGATGACAAAGACATTGACAATGAAGGTACAAGTAGTACTAGATCTAATAACCTTATGAAGAAACATTCTAATATTTTTTGCATCATATTTAGGAATGGGTCATGATTCTGATGATGATTCTGATGAGTCTGATGTAGAAGAAGCCGAAAAAGCTATCAAGAATAAGAAACAGGTAGGGATTGTAACACATGCATTTATTGAATTATACCAAGCCTGCACACACACACACACACATTGTAATGATACTCTTATATACAGTAATACATATTGCTTTACTATACTGCCTTTTGCAATGAGCATAAAATTGCATTATATTGCTGTTTTTATTGTTGTTCTTATATATTTTTATTGCTATTGTTAGCAAGTATCATATGAAGCAGCTGATGACGAGGACATTGAAGCAATTGAAGGAGAAGAAGAGGAAGGAAAGGAGGAGGAAGAAAATGAAAAAGACACAAGAAAGGACAACAATGAAGAAAGTAATTAAAAGAAATGACTGGTGATGCCTAGCTGCACATATACATGTACATGTATGTACATATTTTGTAGGTATTCAATTAGATATGGAGGCAGAATCAATGTATGAGCCACTCCCATCACAGAAGAGTACATCAATGGACTCTAGTAGGATTGAAGTAGGTTAATGTACATGTATCTGTAATGGATGATACAATGTGTGTATGCATTTATTTATAAATAAAATATTTTTATTTTTAATAGGCAGTTGTTTCCAAAAATTCTCACTTGTCTGAGTACATATATGATGCAGAAAATGAAAGATGGTGTCAGTTCACACTAAAAGTAAATTTACTAATGTGAACTATCATTTAGTTATTAATAATACAATATTTACAGTTTGAGACTGGTAATGATAAGATTATGATGTCTTATTTCATAGAAAAACTATCGAACAAAGTATGTCCGTATTTTCATGCAGTATTTATGATTTTCTTAATTTTATGTAACTTACGTTTTAAGGTTGTTGTTTGGGAGGTTCCTGATATTAAGAAAGGATTCCTTGCCGAGAGTCAAGTTCCTGGAGAAGAGGGACTCTACCGTTTGAAAACTGAAGGTGTCAATATGCAGGTATAATATAGAGTAGTTGTTAATTATTACTTCATAATCAATTATTTATTACTACCAGGAACTATGGAAGCATTCTGATCTGCTCAATGTTAGGAAAGCATATACTAACAATATACACATTATCGCCTCCACTTTTGGCATTGAAGCTGCTGCTGTAGCCATTATCAAAGTAAATAAGCATGTACAATAAGTGGTAGCACATAGGATCTTATTCGTGCTATTTCTGTATGCTTCTCCTACAGGAAGTATCAAGTGTATTTAATGTGTATGGCATATCAGTTAATCATCGTCACCTGTCCCTTATTGCTGATTACATGACATTTGATGGAGACTACAAGTCCTTCAGTAGGTTTGGTATGAACAGTAACAGCTCTCCATTCCAACAGATGAGTTTTGAGACTACAATGAAGTTCTTAAGAAGTGCAACAGTTAGAGGAGATGTTGATACACTTCGGTCACCTTCAGCTTGTCTGGTGACTGGTAATGTGGTCCATGGGGGGACTGGAGCTTTTCAATGCTTACAAAAACTAGTTATATGATCTTGATACTAGTTTTATTCAAATTATTATTATCATTTAGATTAATTGAAATACAGTAGTAAAAAACGTGACATGTGTAAGTATATTTTTGGCATGGATCAAAACAAAATTATCAAGTATTAAAAGCAAATAATTTAAATCAACAAGAAAAATGTTTTATTAATTTTTTGGATGTGACACTGTGACAGTTGAGAAACTTTGATCGTTGTCACTATCCATAGTCATATGAAATTCAATAGATGAAAATGTTAGAGCCTTTTTATCACCACGACCAGTTGACATGAATGTTGTTGGGTATTTGTCACCAATATAACAGCCTGGTAAATTGCTTGGATTTTCTTTTTCGTTATCAATTATTCTGTCATAGTGCAGTAAGTCAAATAATTCATTTATAGACTTAGATGAACTGAGAATCATGAGTGCTGTTTTATTTGGTTTTCTCAACTTTATTGTGTAGTTACGGAATGCAACCACAAAAAAACACTGCACAGGCTCTGGTTCACAAGTAGTGGCTGAAAAAAATATCATGGCAGCACATCCTAAACCTTCTGAGGGACTTGTGCACTTCTCAAAGCAGTAGCTTGTAGTAATTCCTGGTGGAACACTGTTATCAAATCCAACATAGCAACCTTCATGACCTCTGGCAATAAAACATGTATGGTATATAATTGTTGCTGGCGTTTCATTAGCTATAACAACAAGACTACTAAAGGACCTCTTGTTATGTGAGAGATAATAAGCCTCATCAGGTACTGATGCATGCATTGTGTATTGCCTATCTCTGCCAAATCTCTTCTTTGTACTTCTTCCTATGCTCTATTTGAAATAAAACAGGATTTCTAATTATTATTGTATTACATTATTATTATGGACAATGGCATTGAGAAGTAATCATACATTAATTTTAATCACCCTTGTTTGGCTTATAATTTATTGTTACACTTAGATCAACTTAAACATGGCACATAATATGCCACAAATAGCACTTAGCAGTGTGCTAAAATTAAAACTATTACAAACTGGATACTGCTATGTTCACTAGTATAACCGGTAATTTTGGAGAGGTAAAATTATGGTAAATTGCTAAATTTTTGTGATAATTTAATTTGTGAGTATAATTTTTGTGCATGTGCCATACAAACTTGCCAAATTATTCCAGCTCTAGCTGTACAATATACATGACATGAACTGATTAATTTAATAATTACATAATACCTCATTCATTTTGACATCTTGCGCACTGCTTTCAGTATCTGTAATAAAGAGAATAATCAAGCCGTATTAATTTACACTAGCTTATGTTGTGCTTTGTAAGATGCATATACCTCTGGTCTGTGAAAATTTCCCATCAATTCTATTTGCAATTTCTTCTTTTCCTACAAGTTTCAAGGCTTCTTTCAGATTTTCACATGTAGGTCCTCCTTTATCATCAACTAAATCACTCCATTTTAACCAATGTGACAAGCACTCCTTAAGGCAATTTTCCTCAGTCAAACAGCATCTTTCAATTTGTTTTATTGTGCTATCCACAAGGCCCAAGGATGCACCAAGTTTATCCCAAGGAAGTGATCCTTCCTCAGCAGCCAACGTATCATACAATTCCTGCAAATCATCAACACCTACATACATATTCATATAAATTATAATCAAAGTAACTATTCCTACTGAATTCTCCTTTTCTTTTATCTATGTTATTCATCTAAAATTAACATGAAGTACCAGTAACATTCAATGTTTTGATAACTGAAATGAACTTACGTACATTTACATAACGTTTCAACTCTTTTACCCATTCTCTTTCATAAAATAAACAATAATTGTCATTCCATGATAATGAGGCTTACTGAGCTACATATTCATTATCAGCAATAAGATATAAATTATGTGCTTTATCCTGATCAGTCACTTTAAAACAACATTTGGGATCAGCATCATGTGGCCACTTCCTTTTAGCACGATCTAAGTTTTTTCTATGACGCACTCCAACACATGTCTGCAAAACAATAAAAATACATAACAATTTTGTCATTGATCAACCTTCATGTCATATGTGAGCTTGAGTTGGCCATTTTTCTTAGTCTTGAAGTGAAGATACATTAATTTGGTGCTTCTTTTCGTAACAGATACATATTCTTTTTCATATGTATTCTTTGAAAGAATATCTTTTTGTGTTTGTCAGAAGTAAAAACATATTTTCAACTTACGACTATTTCTTCTATAAAGATTTGGCTCTAATACTTTTTCATTTGATGCTAATAAAAAGATAAAAACAACAGCATAACTGTGTCCCAATGCATATTTGCTCCACATGCCATGTACATGTACAAGATACCCAATTTTATGAGATACTTTTGCGTGGTAAATTTTTTCTTCTGAATTTGCAGTTTGGAATTATCAATATAATGATAAAAACATTTTGGTATTTTAATAGCAGTATAGGATTTGTTGAAAAGCAATAACGTTGCTACACTGCAATCAAAGTCTTTAATGATATGTATGTTTCAGGGTGCTCATTCTTCTTATTACTGTTTTACATGTTGACCATATCATTCATCTTATAACATTGACCCTGCCCTAAGCAACATGTTGCTTACAATTTAAATGTATGTGGTTACTTTGATCTTGTATCTAAGATTAGAAATCTGTTCTATTTTTGGAACAAGTTGATTAAGATCAAAGTAACTATTTTGCAACATGTATGCTGGACTTAATTGAAATATCTAACTAAACCATAATGTTTACAGGCACTTCTGGTCGTAACACATTGCAATATACATGGGAGTAATTTTTAGGGAGAGAGAGTTAATTGTTTGTACATATACTGTTTTTAATGTTGCTCACAATAAAATCACAAAAGTAATAATAACTTCAAGATAGTTAAACAAACTTAATTAGTTAATACATTCCAATTCATAATTTTTCTAATCTAGTTCGGCCACTAAAATAATAATAAAAAATAGATTCTGACCTTTTAATATTTCAAATACTTCAATTATATTGGGCCGTTTAGGTGGGTCATCAGAAAGACACTGCTTTGCTAAAGAAACTAATCCAACAGGACTGTCTTCTAGTACTTTTTCAACTACTCCATGAACTCTCCTTTCCCATTGTGACGCGAAGGCTTTAACAGAAGGTGATTGATCAACTGGTAGTGCAGGAAGTTGGCCAGTGAGCATATGTAGAATAAGGCAACCAAAAGAAAAGATATCTAACTTCTCGTTATAAACCGGATTGTGTAAAAAAGCTTCTGGTGGCATTATGTGAAAATTACCAGGGGTTTGGGTTAATCTTTTGTGTCTTTCTTTGCTGACTAAAGATACTCCCAGGTCTGATATCTTTGCAGTATTATAGTCTTCAGTCAGCAGTACATTACTGGCAGTCAGGTCACGATGAATAATGGGAGGCTGCTGTGAATGAAGATAACTGAGACCAATAGCAACATCGAGAAGAACAGAATATGGATCCAGATCATGATCATCTCGGATGTCTTGATCTTTGCCGAGTAGTTTGACTAAAGTATGAGGAAGAAACTCCATTACCAGCATTGGTAATTGTGAACCACTGGAATAATGAACACCAAGCAACTTCACAATATTGGGATGATCTACTTGACTCTGAAGGATAATCTCATCACCAAATTTACCTAGTTGGTAATCATTTTCCTATTTCCAGCAAAGATCTAGATGATAGTAGACTATCAATATGAAGTGTGACTTACCGGACAAGGTTCACTTGCAACTAAGCAATTGTGGAGTTTCTTTCCAGCGCATTTCTTCCCATCAACCTTCAACTCAATAACAGCTCCATAAGATCCACGACCTAACTCTTTTGTTGTTTCTTCCACTCTGTCCAGCAGAAGATGCTGAACCTTTTCTTTCAGCTGCTGAAAAGCATCAATGGGCTCTGCCATCATCAAGTTCAGTAGTGCACACTGCAGACTGAGCAAAGGCAAGTTGCTTCTTATAGGGAATTCAATTCCCATGTGAGCACTGGCACTTGATAGGTTCAGAGTCTATTGGTCAGATTTGCATTCACCGTAAGACAGGAAGTTCAGTCAATATAACCCATTGAATGGCCGGCCACAGGTAACATAAGGTTATGTCAACTGTGACCACCAAATGACTGTATGGGCTAGCAAAACTTTATTATTTTGGTGGGCAAGCAGCCATCTGAATTGCTTGGATAAAGCTAGAATATGAAATGAGGGACTGGCTATGCAGGATTATACACATTATTGACATTAACAATTGAAATAAAACATTAATTGTTTTCTTGATACACAGTGTCCAGTGAATACCACATGAGCTGGCCATTGCTTTCTTCCTCAGATCTCACATTGATGTACTTAGTAAAACTAAGTGTATCTGCATCATTTTTATATACCAGCTGTAATGAATTAGGAGTTGGATTTAGAGTGAGAAGCTATGATGAAAGAGAGAAGAGAACAAAAATAGATACAGTGGAGGAATTTGCTATATGCATTGCATGCCTGAACCATAGGCATGCATGCTCAATGACCACAAAAATAATCAGCACTAAATGATACACCCACATTCCCCCCAAACCTATGTAAATAATGATTCAATACCTCTTCATCTTCATCCTTTACAATAAAAGTTACACAGCCACCAAACTCAGTTGTCCATTCTGTATCGTACAAAGAGCATTTATTAAGTCTCATGTAAATTGATGGCATGCTGGCAAACAATATACATCCATTCTATTAATGTAAAAACATTACATGTAGTTTCTTACCTTCTGTATTAAAAAATAGCTTTGCTTCAAGTGAGAACTCTTCTGCATCCTCTCCATTAACAGTGCTGGCACTATCACTCATCAGTGTGTATCCACCATGCTGCCAGCGGTACCAGTCACCATGACAGTTACAAGGAGTGTTATTACCCTCTGGTATAATGGATACATCATCATTAGGGTTGAGGTTTAGAGTATGAGATGTTAGCTGTAGGCCAGTAAGATGAGAGAGGAGGAGACAGAAAGGCTCAGACAGAAAAAGGGAGTGACATTCAGTAGGTGACGGTAACAGTTTGTCTGGTTGGGCAACTTCAATATTTCTAGGTTCAGGAATAGAGAAAGTTAGCTACAATAAGAGTATGACAGTATGTTTATTGTTTAAGATATTACAATGAAAATTATACTTTTCAGTATAAATATTTATTTGTTCCAGAATGCATAATTATTAACCTTTTATTAGGTGGTCCTCTTCTCTCCCAGATGTTTACCTTTTTATTTAAGTCATTGCACAACAACTTATATTTATCCTCCTACAAGTACATATCAATACATGTAAGTTAATCTACATAGAGCAATAAGAGATTATGCTATAATTACTATTAGTTCAATGGACAAGGGCACAAGAGAATTGAGTGCATTGTCATGTGAAATAACTGCATGTACATCATGTATACATTTAAGTTATTATTGTCATTCCAGGTAATTGCAACTAAATTTGGTCAATTTGCATAAACTTTTGACAATGAAAAAACTCAATAAGTACAGTGCACATAAACACATCCTCTTTTACAGTTATTGCAAGTATAATGCATTTCTTATTTAAAGTGTACTCACTATTAAGAAGTCAGGTAATTCAATTTGTGATTCACTCTCAAATTGTTCCCTTATCTGTGATTGTGTACCAACATCAAGATACACTGGACTAACCCACTCCGCCAACACCTCTAACTGGTTTGACAAGTCAAACAATTATTAATACAATGTTAACATACTGGTTTATCCAGTGGGTGGTGCATTAATGGCATGACTTCCTTATAAGGAGATGGGCGAGGCAATGACGGCCCATGAAACCAGCCACTGATTGTTAGACGAGTCTTTGAAGCCGTCAACACTTCAGATACCTAACACATGTGAGTGGGAAATCTGATTGATAGATTGCATAATGAACTACTGTATAGCACTTACATGTACATGTACATTTTCATGGATAATAAATTTCACTAATTTTGTGGATGGTTAAAATTGGTTAAATTAAATTCTGATAAAATTTCCTTGCCACACATTGTTGAATGAATTAATAGGTCATTTTGTGAAATTTTTTATTTGTGAAAGCTATACATGTGCAGGAAGATATTTGATGTCCACAAATATAAGTGCTACACAAGGTACAGTATCTTACTTGATGGAAAGAGGCTGGAGTGACTTCAAAGAATATAAAAGAGTTCCACAAAGGAACAATAGAATGGACTATCTGATGAGGCTGACCAAACTCTACATAATAAAATAACTATTACTGTATAGGGGGTATATTTCCCGGGGAAAATATTTCACGAAAATTACCTTTCAACCTGTTCACAAGGAAAAATTTTCACGTTTTTCTTCTACTGACCATTATTAGTATGGTAAAAAATAATTTTCATAGATAAAAATTTTCACGAATTTTTTAAGACCGTGAAATTAGCGAAATTAAATCCCCATGAAATATACCCCATATACGGTATTATAAATTACAAATGTACATACCATCAGTATTGAATATATCAAGTGTCCCTATAGAGTGAAGAGAATAAAGTATTAATGTGTGCCTTAATTTGGCAAATCTTCAATAAAGATGAGCTTGAAACTTTTATTTGGTTATTTTTATGCACACAAGCATGCACATTAATGATTGGCAGTTTAATATTCTGGCAATTTCTGCTATTTTAATTTTCTGCTATTTTCTGCTACAATAATGTAAATGGTGGCTTTTTAAGTTGCCAATTTTTGTATACACAATACAAACATTACCACTGAGGATTTACATTAATGATTGGCAGTTACCAAAATAAAGTGCTATACAGTAATTCTTACCCCCATCTTTCTTCTCCCATGAAGGATCTACAAGATAGTATATGTATGCAATCCTTCTACCCTCCAGCTCATCATCATGACACAATAATACATCTACAAAGAGAGAGATAACTCTACATCAAATGAGGGTATACATATCAGTCACGTGACCTGTATAATCGTATTTAGCACAAGTTGCATCCACAGTCTCATACAGGTCAATACCAGTTAGCTCTCGTAACCATGGCAGTACACCACTTATTAATAAATCCCTAGCAATTAAAATAGCAGAACACTTACCATATACCATATAGCAGGTTTATTTCGAGGATAATTTTCACAAATGGCCTGTATCCAGAAGTGCACGGAATTAATTTTCACGAATTGCTACTTTTCTGCCATCTTGTACCATATTAAATTGATATTTAATTTTGCGAATCTTCACAACTTGGCAATATTTGCAAAATTTTTTATCCTCAAAATAAACCGTTATATGGTAGGAAATTAGCAAATTGAATTTTTCATCCTGTCAAAATTACTAGCTACACTATATGTACCAAATGACACAATTAACTAATAACAATAAAAATTAGGTTTTACCGAAATTGTTTTATCTGAATTGACTTTGCTTCTTTAAGATCGTGTGACTAGAACAAAATAACAACTATGAATAATAATAACAACAATAATGATAATTACTTGTTTGAATTGGTAGAGGTCGTTGTTCTTGTCAAAAAATTTCAATTTCATTAGTGAAGACTTAAGATCTGATACATAGCCCCTCCCACTTCCTGTCTCCATGCTTCCTGTCTCCACTTCCTGGCCCTCACTAATGAAATCCTTAAGAGTCCAACACATGAATGGATCAAAAAGGACATTTGCGAACTCTAAGTAAAGTTTGAGCATTGAAAAACATGCAACTTTATCTTCACCTGATTGAAAAGGCTCCATTTTTCTAAAAAATAGAAATTTTGATTATATATACTAATTGACAAAAGATGGCGGATAATTAAATTTATCTTTATATATATATATAGTGTAAAAAGCTATTTTGTATTTTTGTAAAGAATGCTTTTCAATCATCACACAGAAATTGATATTTTGTAGTACTATCATAACAAACGTATCATAATAAATTGTAAAATCCTCCTAACAGTAATTATTAAAATCAGTTAATTAACTTTAATAACTAATAATCTAGTCCCCGCCCGCCCACGTGCTAACCTCCAAGCGCTTTTCATATCTTTAAATAGCTTTCCTTTAGTACTCATATAAGCATTGTTGAGCTCTGGGACACTATTCTCTCTCCTCGCTTTCTTACTAGACTGACCAGGACCTGCTGTAGGCGCCAATGCGGGGAATCCAACAGGAGCAGGAACATCATCGCCATCAGAGACCCGTTTTGCCATCGTTTACTTTTGGATATCACCGTATACTGACTTAAATTTGTGAGTGATTGGTTTTGATAATTTTTATTAATATTTTGTTTTATTTCTAGTTCCTGTTATTTTTATTGAAGGCAGCACAGGATAGTTCTATTCTATGGTAAGGAATAATTTTAAATTAATTCAGTACTTTGGGTGCATGTGATGTTTGAACGTAAATTATATCATAGATATTATAGACTACGTAACCAGGATAGGAAACTAGGATTCCCCTGGCGAACAACGTTCGTGATTGGATTGGGCGTTAAATAGAATAAATTTGATTATGTGGCTTGCTTTTCATGTGGAATTAATGAATTTTTGGTTTTTAAGCAGTATTATAGTCAAATGCTTTGCATGAATTTAAATGCTAACCCTCCAATTCCATGCACACAATATCAAACTATCCTCATCCAATAGGAGAACCCTTTGCTTGCTGTGTAAAAGCTGTAACAGGTACAACAGTGGACTGTTCGCAAAAACAGTATTTTAGTTATTACTCCTCTAACATAGCGAATCAGTAAATAAAACTATGACAGTTCCATGCACAATGATTGTGGCAATATCTTCAATGATCTTGTTAGTCTATTTTTGCCTGTGTGATAGTGCAACAGGTACATAAAGTTTTTCAAATTTGCAACTAACAAAAATTTGAACAAAATCACTGTACATGTATATTTGCAAAATAAAAATGGTATCAGTATTTTTTTCATTACAGTCATGTCACACAAACATTGAAGTATTGAGATATCATTAAAATAACAAGAAATCAACATTGGCTTGAATACAATCTTCCTTGAAATGTCATCGATGAGTGGCCATTTTTTGACCACACCCACCAAAATCCAATGACAGTCGTTGGCTGGGCAGTTGATACTGGTTTGAATGGATCACGTGAGCTAGTTTCCTATCCTATGGTTACGTAGTCTCTAATATCTATGATTATATAAGCCATATTTGTATATTTATATCTCTCCTGTGAATGACGTTTCCAATTTATAATGATATTCGTTGGGATACTGTAAATAGAAAATTTTACAGGCCGCCATTGTGGAGGTATTGCTGCACTGTTTCCAATGGAGCTCGATACACTTTCTGCCGTTTTGTAAGAAGAGGAAGCAATTATAGTCTCAAAAGTTAAAAAATTGCAACCTTTACTATGATCTTTCTTTTCAGTAGTCTGCAACTGTTTAAAGCCACTGGAGTGACGTGGAGAAGTAGAATTGACAGTTTTTAGCCTGTTGGTCCATTGTAACTAGTGATAGTATACCTCCACTATGACGGCCTGAAAAATTTTCCATTTACGGTATCCCAATGAATATCATTATAAATCGGCAACATCATTCACAGGAAAGATATGAATAGAGCTGTTGCACAGATGTAATCAACGAGGGGGTGCGGCTATGACTGTCCGCCATCTTGAGTGGCAAAAATGTACATGGTGGAATAAGGAGAATGGAGAAAAAATCTGAATAAATTTTGCAGTTGATGTTACAGGCTAATGCAAGCTACGAAATGAAGGTATTGAGTAAAGAACTCTCTGTAATATTCTTCAGCAAAGTATGATATCTCATCGTTGGAGAATCTAAGTTTGTTTTTCCATCTCCATTTGTCCTGTGTACATTCTTGCCACCCAACATGGCGGACAGTCACAGCTACACCCCCCCCCCCTGTTGATAACATCCGTGGAACAGCTTTATATTGCAACCATTTATAAAAAGGTCGCTGTAGGTTAATCTTTCTATCTTCCTCCTCTTTTACTGTTAGCTGGTTGAGTTGAAGAATGGTAAGATGTATAATGGTCATTTGGTTAGTTGTGATAACTGGATGAACACTGATACAAAATGACTGAAGGAAGTCATATGTACATTATGAGTAAGACTCTCGGTAAGACTATATGTCCACTTATTATATGACATGTACATGTATTATGCATATAGTATGTCACTTTAATTTCTATGTACATCAAAGTGTGTGTTACAGAGTAGCAATTAATGATGTTTTAATGTTTATTGTATCATACTGTAGGATGGTAATAGGTTTTGGAAGATGCCAGAGTGTTTCATGAGAGGCGGTATGATTAAATACTTAAGAAGTCCTGATGAGGTAAAAAGCACATGTACATGTATACATTACATGATGCAGTACAGAATTTCAAGGCATAGCATCACAAATTTTTTAATAAGATAAACACATACATGTGCAGCAATAGAATTTGTATATTCTTAAGCATCTTTTCTACAGATATTGTTGTGGGAAGCAGCTCAAACTTTCTGCATAGCATAAATACATCCATATGCATCAGTGGAGTAATTTTGGAGTCAATTTTTGGAGGGCTGATTTTCAAAAATTGGTTAGTTTTTTAATTGGCCATAACTCAAAAAATATATGCCAGAAACAGCTCCAAATTTTTACACAGCATAAGGATATTAATTTATATCATGAAGTGTAATAAAAAAATTTGGGTGATCGTGGAACCAATTTAAAGAAAAAGCATGAGCTATTATATACACGTAGCCTTTGCTATTTTTGAAAAATTGATCCATTTTGAAAAATGGTCATGCATGGAGCTTGAAAAATGGTTGTCGGAAACAGTTCAAAATTTCTACATAGCATGAGGACATCAATATGTATTAGAAATTGTAATAAAAATTTGGGACAATTTTGGAACCAATTTTTGGTAAAAAGCATGCATGTAGGCTATAGCCTTTGCTTTTTGGCCTCGCCTGCACAAGGTATAGGTAGTTGTTGTGTCTGTCTGTCATTCGTTCATTCATTCTGTACAACTGAAATTTGTCTTTAATAAACAATAACTTTAGCACAGTGTGTTCTAAGCTCCTAGGTCTTTCTTTTTGACCTGGAAAAGTCTTTCTTAACTGTTTTGTGTTGCTTAAATACAAGCGCTAGGTACAGAAGCTTCAAAGTAAGAAAATCGAGTAGTTGAGCCAAGTTCCTTTGTGTTTGCACTTTAGAGATAGCTAGTAGCATTTTCCAACATGGCCTTCAAAAAATATGAATATATTTCTCTAAATCTTACTTGATGAAGAGTTATACTTACTCAAAATTGTGGAGGTCACTCGTTTGTGAAGCGCTTGAGCAACAACCTGCTGGGTTATAGTTACTAAAGTACCTATAATATCTCAAATACACAAAGGCAGCAACTTTTCTGTCAGCAAGTTTATCATGTATTGATGATTAGTAAAGAAAAATTGAAGCTTCTTTCTCACATGGTCTTCTTGCTGCCATCATTGCAGTTGATGATGTAATGCCACACCTTTCAAGCTACATGCATGGGAGGGGCTGGAGCTGCTGCATGTATGTGCTGCAGTGCTGGTACTTCTGCAGGTATTCAAGAGCAAGTGCAACTGCAGGAAGCTAATGTTGAGCAGACTCTCTTCATGTCGTTCTTTTAACGCTGATAATTAAACAGCTAGGGCAAGCACTATAACAGCTATAGGGGCGAGTCCACGCACCGTAGGTGTCTCGTTTCTGAAATTTTACTACTTTTTTAAAATGGCTGTAACTTTAAAAATGTTTGTCAAAAACAACTCAAACTTTCTGTATAAGGACTTCAATTTGTACATGTATCAGATAATGTAATAAAAATGGAAGTGTGATTTTGGAGCCAATTTTTGAGATAAACTGCCTTTGCTTTTTTTAATTGCTTGTTTTTAAATGGTCAGAACTTGAAAATTATATTTGGAAACATTAATCTTTCTGCATAGCATAATTACTTTTATACATTGTAACAAAATTTAGTGGTCTTGTAAACTTGTAATATTGCTTGAGCAATTTATAGAAAGTATATACTGTTTATTATTGTTGTTCTTATTTAGCAAGTATCATATAAAGCAGCTGATGAGGACATTGAAGCAATTGAAAGAGAAGAAGAGGAAGGAAAGGAGAATGAAAAAGACAAAAGAAAGGACAATAATGAAGAAAGTAATTAAAAGGAATGACTCGTGATGCCTGCACATACCGGTATACATGTACTATATGTACATATTTTGTAGGTATTCATTTAGATATGGAGGCAGAGTCAATGTATGAGTGGTCACTCCCATCACAGAAGAGTACATCAATGGACTCTAGTAGGATTGAAGTAGGTTATTGTATCTGTAATGGATGATACAATGCATGTATTATGCATTTATTTATAAACAAAATATTTTTATTTTTAATAGGCAGTTGTTTCCAGTAATCCTCACTTGTCTGAGTACATATATGATGCAGAGAATGAGAGATGGTGTCAGTTCACACTAAAAGTATTATGAACTATCATTATTTTAGTTATTATACACTACAATGTGTACTTACAGTTTGAGACTGGTAATGATAAGATTATGATGTCTTATTTTATAGAAAAACTATCAAACAAAGTACTTCCGTATTTTCATGTAGTATTTATGATTTTCTCAATTTTATGTAAATTATATTTTAAGATTGTTGTTTGGGAGGTTCCTGATATTAAGAAAAGATTCCTTGCTGAGAGCTAAGTACCTGGAGAAGAGGAAATCTACCGTTTAAAAACTGAAGGTATCAATATGCAGGTATGATAGTACTTGTTAATTTTTACTTCATTTTATTACTACCAGGAACTGAGGAAGCATTCTGACCTGCTCAATGTTAGGAAAGTATATACTAACAATATACACACTATTGCCTCCACTTTTAGCATTTAAGCTGCTGCTGTAGCCATTATCAAAATTAATAACCATATACAATGACTGGTCACAGGAATTTCTGTATGCTTCTCCTACAGGAAGTATCAAGTGTATTCAATGTGTATGGCATATCAGTTAATCATCATCACCTGTCCCTTATTGCTGATTACATGAGATTTGATGGAGACTATGAGTCCTTTAGTAGGTTTGGTATGAACAGTAACAGCTCTCCATTCCAACAGATGAGTTTTGAGACTACAATGAAGTTCTTAAGAAGTGCAACAGTTAGAGGAGATGTTGATACTCTTTAGTCGCCCTCAGCTTGTCTGGTGACTGGTAATGTGGTCCATGGGGGGACTGGAGCTTTTCAATGTTTACAAAAACTAGTTATGTGATCTTAATTGTTTTATTGAATTAACTTAATAATTAATATTTCACTTGCATCATTTTAATTGCAGCGAGCCAGTTTATCTTATATGATTCAACTCACCATACATGTTCCAGTAAATGTGGCCCATGTTAATACATGAGTAGTGTGGGTGTAATATCCATTGGAACAAACAGAATTTCACCCCTCTGCAGGTCAACTAGCTAGGCCTACCCACAAATCATGTATTGCTTTTATCTCAATTTGAGCTCACTCAGGCTCTCATAATTTGAAATTTTAATGAAAATAATTTTTAAAATGTCTAATTCACACACAAAAAATTAAGTTTTATCTACTCTTGATCTAAATATGTCAGCAAATCTAATAACTAGCAAACACACAATTATTAAAGTCAAAAAGAGTGATGTTACAAGGTAACAAAATTAATACGTGTTAAAGTCACGAGTTAAAACTGATTTCAGAGCTGAGCAAAACATTTCGTAGTCTCCTTCAAACTGGCATGGAAAAATTAGTTCTCCTGAACAGCTATGAGTAGCTATTGTCCCCATGCGATCTGCTTCAAATTTTATTTCAATTGACTTTGGGAGGACTGAGATCCTGCCTGTAATACTGAGTGCAAATTCCTTCAAACCTACAATACAGTAGAGAGAGTAAAAATCAGTTAAACAACTGTGGAATTGATTCAAAACTTGTAATTAATGCTACATTCTATACATATATACCTTCTGAATCACATTCATCAATATATTTCTTCAGATAACGTAAAATGATACTTTCTTGTGCAATGAATGAATCCTCATTCGGAAAAATTAGGGATTTTTGAACTTCTTCAGAAGTAAGCTCTGTAAAAGTAAACAGAGGTTGAAATAGGGCTGGAAATGCTCTCAGTAGAGGATAGAGAGAAGTAGCCTTCAATCCTTCAACAAATTGATCGAGTAATTTTGAATGCTTGAACAATGCTTCATATGTGATGATATCCTGAACTATTATATTTTTTGTAGAAGGCTAAAAACCAATGAATAACTCTTTAAACGATAATGGTGACTTACATTAGGAATCATTGTAACTCCACAACGACTAATAATATCAAGGATTAGTTCATCTTTCATAACCTCTTTTCCATCATCTTCAGTCTTAATATCTTGCAACTAATAGTTTCGAAGAAAGACATAACGTTACTATAAATATAATATCATACTACTCCTATATAGGTATAGCACAATATAATACCATGTGTGGGTAGTAATTGCATAACAATACCAAAAGTGTCAGTTAAAATGCTGCATATGCACATAGCAGTGAGAACTTTCTAAGGCCTTAGTTTATATCTGTAAAGGCTTTTTAATATTAAAAATGATGTATAATAAGTAATTAGAATAAAAATTTGATGCTATAGTCGTTACCTTTGATATAACTGCAGCAACACCAGCACCAATATCATTATCTGAACATACTTGAAGTGCTTTCTCCTCACCTTCCACAATATAAGTGTAATTTGTCAATGAAAAAAATGGGAACCCAATGCCATCCTGCCATATACTATGCCCAACCATACTGCCTAAGATTTTGAATAATCCACTTGACCTTGCTTCTGCAGTACAAGCAGGGCTAAGACTGTGTAAAGGTCCAGTGAATAATTCTATATGCTTATTACAATGGAATTCATTGTATACTGTTGAATATACTTGACGGCGTACACCTCCTGCATCTATGGCAAGTGTATTACTCAACTTGATGAATAGTCGCTCTCCAAAATCAACACTACCAGACTTATAATGGCGTACAATATCACGCCACATGTCATCTGTATGTACTGTAACAACGACTGATTTTGCAGACTCCATCTTCTGATTTAACATTGATAAAATTGATTCCAATGTTGGACCCTCCTTTAAACACTTCATTGAAGCGTCAGAGCTAAACCCAGAAGATTTATAAATTGCAGCAGCTTGCTCTCTAGTAACTTTTCCTTCAAATTCCTTTAATAAAGCTCCTAAGTTATCAGCAACATTAGTTTTACTCCGCTATACATGCAACATAAAGTGACTGATGATAATTTGAAATAAATTACTTTACTAATCCAAAACTCAAGCATTTCAGCATTACCAGATCTACCAGCACACTGCAGTAGAGTTTCACCATCCTACCATAAAATACATACAAAAATGGCAAAAAATGTTTAAAAAATTATGTAATTTTACTATGCTACACAATGAATAGTCATCACTATTCTAATAGGTAGCAAGTAGTAAGTATAAATACTTTTATATATTTAAATAAAAATTGAAATTAAATTTTACTTACTTTATCCACAACATCAGTTCTAGCTCCATTAGTTAACAGAATATCAACAGCTTCAATACTACCTTCCTTAACAGCATTAAACAATGGAGTTCTTTTTTTCTTTAATACAACATGAAGTGACTGATAATTTGAAATAAATTACTTTATCTAAAACGTTAACATCATAATCTCCTCTTTTTATCCAAAACTTAAGCATTTCAATCTTACCGGATTCAGCAGCACAATGTAGTAATGTTTCACCATACTATGATAATATAAGAAGAAAAAGGCTTTTATGCCATATATCAATAGTCTCAAAAGCTAGTTTCTTCCATAACAATACTACTTCACAATGTATAGCAAGTATAGTAGTACTATATTTGTAAATAATTGAAAAATTGAAAGACTGAGTTATGATCCTTATAATAACTGATGCTCACATGCTCATGTGATGCATGCGGTTGACAAAATTGCATTTTATATTTTATTATTGTAAAGGGAGAAATACCAAATACTGCAGAGTACTTGATGTCCATCAGTACAAAAGAGTATTAATTAGTATCAATGATTGGAGTTGATTTAACTTTGAACAGCTATCTTGAGGCTTAAGAGAATAGTCAATAGCTATATTCTATTTTAATGATTAACTGCAATAACAGTAATTGTTCAGCTGCTAAGGTCCATTCATGGTAAGCAATGAATAAAAGTTGCTTGTATTATATTCATGTGTTTACTAGAGAAAAGTACTTACATGTAATATAAAATTACTTAATTGGTATCAGACTATCAGGATCAACACAAAACAGGCTCCTCTAATTCTAATTTTATCAAATTACATTTTGCAGTGCTAATTGTTATTTCTTCAAAACTGATGTAGAAGAAATAAAAGTGTGAGCATATATGCATTGGATCAATTTGCATGTGGGTGAAAACAGGTGTGATTAACACTGCTACCAATTTTTGACATAAACAGTATAAAAAAATTTACTTTATCCACAACATCAGTTTTAGCTCCATTAGTTAATAGAATATCAACAGCTTCAATGTTACCTTTCTTAACAGCTTTAAACAATGGAGTTCTCTTCCACTATAATACAACACAAAATGATACAATTAGAAATGATTATTTGATAACTTTACCTCATCCACAACATTTACATCAGCCTTTCCTTTAGTCACTAATAACTTGATAATTTTACTGTTACCAGTCTGAATGGCACAATGTAATGGAGTGCTACCATCGAACTATAAAAAAATAATTTCTGATTAATGGTTGTGTGGGCTAGATCTAATGGTTATGAGTCAATTAATGATCAAAAAATCATCTCAGTGAGGACTTAGAGAGTTGAAAAATACAAAAACTCATTGAAGAGCTACATTAATGCTCAATCACAGATGATGAATTTAACATTTATTCATCCACAAAAACTGTGTGTGACACGGCAATATAACTTACTGCTGATGTATCGGCAACATCAGTTCTTGCTCCATTAGTTAATAGAATATCAACAACTTCAATACTACACCTATACTTCACAAGAGCATTGAACAATGGAGTTCTGTTTCTCTATAATATACAAAATTAAGTGACTAGCTCTTATAATTAAAAATGAAATTACTTTATCTTTAGCATTCACATCATGATCCCCCCTCTTAATCCAAAACTCTAACATTTCAACTTTACCAGATTCAGCGGCACAATGTAGTAGAGTTTCACCATCCTATGAACAATATCAATGATTATTCCAAACAAAAGTGGCTAGTTTTCTTAACTATACTATATCCCAACTGAGTTTGACACCAGCCGCTTGGAATTTGAAAAATGTAGGTATACGTCACTGATGACGTCTTATAATGATATTCATAGAAGCATGGCTGACATTTTACAGCTGCGTAGTTGGCCTGTATTACACTCTTAAAAAGGTTTTGTTTGTTCTGATAAGCAGTACAATAGCTGCTGGAGTCAACTAGTCTTCATAAAGGCCATCATTATCAGAAAATCTTGCTCTATTAGCTTTTAAAAGTAAGAATTATCAGTTTGGATGCTCGACCACATGTTCTTATGTAAACTATGACGTAGATAAATTGTCATAAAACGTCATTTTGGTATGCCATTGGGTTTATAGGGAGAACCCGGTTCTCAGGGTTCCCAAGGGCTGAGAGACCCAAGACCTGAGATCCTGTGATGGCATTGGGCGACTAAGAACCTGTAAAAGTCTCACCCTTATCCCACATTCCTATAAAAAGTTATTCCAGTTTTTCTTGGGTCAAACTCAACGGTCAAGTTGGGATATAGTATAGTTTAACACTACCTGGTAATAGCATGTACTAATTACATTTATATAGCAAGTTAGATCTATATTTACTTTATCCACAACATCAGTTTTAGCTCCATTAGTTAATAGAATTTCCACAACTTCAATACTACCTTTCTTAACAGCATTAAACAATGGAGTTTTGTTATCCTATAAATACAACACAAAAATGATACAATTGGAAATGATTATTTAATAACTTTCTTTACCTCATCGACAGCATTCACATCAGCTTTTCCTTTAGTTATTAATAATTTAATAATTTCACTGTTACCAGTTTCACTAGCACAGTGCAATGGAGTGCTATCATCATCCTATATATATTATTTAATCATAATTATTATTCAACCTAAATAAGCTCATTCAAAACTTTTATATGTGTAGATTAATGACTATGAGTCAAAAATAATCAATGGATGCTAGTATTACTTCTGTAAGGAGACAAAATGACTTCAAAAATGATCATGTAAAATTGTTGGAGTACATGAGCTAGTAACACATGGTCCTAATGCTGTGGCTCATGCAGACGTGATGCTCATAATTTTTGGTCGCACATAAAAAATGCTAAAAAGATGACACTTCTCTAACTTTTTAGTACATATAACCAAGTGTAGATAATAGATCTACTCTTGATATAACTTACTGTATCCACAACATCAGTTCTAGCTCCATTATTCAATAAAATATCAACAGCTTCAATACTACATCTATACTTATCAAGAGCATTAAACAATGGAGTTCTATTTCTCTATATGATACAACATAAAGTGACTAGATCTAATTAGTAGAAGTGAAATTACTTTATTTGTAACATTCACATCATAGTCTCCTCTCTTAATCCAAAACTCAAGCATTTCAACTTCATTAGATTCACTGGCACAATGTAGTAGAGTTTCACCATCCTATATAAACAATAATGTATAGTGCATGCATAATAACACAATTTTGCAATTTTCATAATCAAGCAACCATACACCTTCAAACCTTGCTATGTATTCCTAGTTACAATGCATTAATATTGTAGATGATAATACTGTTGCTTTGTCTATTCTGTGTAATTTACCTCCCTATCATCTCAATTTTGGGTGAGAATTATACTGGTGAATGTTGGCACTTGTTTTGTTCCATGTATAGGCAATACAAAGCTATGTGCATATTGTCATATCCCATCCTTCTTTATTTTATAAAATTAAGTCGAATTTGTATTTTGATATCTATGAGTAATCATTTTACTCAATCAGGCAGTAGCAAGTATTACATGTATCTTTTAAAATTAAGACATACTTTATCCACAACATCAGTTCTAGCTCCATTAGTTAATAGAACCTCAACAGCTTCAATACTACCTTCCTTAACAGCATTAAACAATGGAGTTCTGTTCTTCTATAAATACACAAAATGATGCAATTAGAAATTATTATTAATAACTTTACCTTATCCACAGCATTTACATCAGCCTCTCCTTTAGTTATTAATAATTCGATAATTTTACTGTCACCAGTTTCACTAGCACAGTGTAATGGAGTGCTATCATCATGCTATTATGAATAAATTGAAAAAATCAAGGATATTGTAAATGTATTTTATTAAAGGATAGTCTCCAAAAAATATAAAATCATTGAATCATGTGCAGGAACCAAAAAATCCTTATGCTGGTAAGCACAAATGATGCACATCAACCCAAAAAATGGCAAATATTAACATTAACACTCATCTAATTTTTAAAATGGAGCATGCACAATAAAACTTACTTCATCTACAACATCAGTTTTAGCTCCATTAGTTAATAAAATATCAACAGCTTCAACACTACTATTAAACCTCTCAAGGGCACTGAACAATGGAGTTCTATTCCTCTATATTTTAAGATAAAAAAGTCAGTGACTAAAAGATCCAAATAGAAATTAAATTACTTCGTCTTTAACATTCACATCACAATCCCCTTTCTTAATCCAAAACTCAAGCATTTCAACTTCACCAGATTCACTGGCACAATGTAGTAGAGTTTCACCATCCTATGATAATATTATTAAAAATAATATCCATATTCTAAATAAAACAAGCCTTCTTCTTTAATCAACACTATCTGATAGTAGCAAATATACTGTAATTATCTTATTTAGAAAAATTAAGTAGAATTTCACTTACTTTATCCACAACATCAGTTCTAGCTCCATTAGTTAATAGAATATCGACAGCTTGAATATTACCTTTCTTAACAGCTTTAAACAATGGAGTTCTGTTGTTCTTAAATACAACACAAAATGATGCAATGAGAAATGATTATTTATAACTTACCTTATCCACAGCATTCACATCAGCTTTTCCTTTAGTTATTAATAATTTGATAATTTTACTGCTACCAGTTTCAATAGCACAGTGTAATGGAGTGGTACCACTGTACTATAAAAATAAAATAAATTACAAAAATGTACAATTTATTGATGCTTGTTTGGGCTAATGTTTGTGTCAGTGATAACCTCTGGGAGAAAAATGCCAAAAACAGCATAACTTACTGATGTATCCACAACATCAGTGCTAGCTCCGTTAGTTAATAGAATATCAACAGCTTCAACACTACTATTAAACCTGCTAAGAGCACTAAACAATGGAGTTTTATTTTCCTATAATACAACATAAAATGAAAAATAGACCTAATTATTAGAAATGAAATTACTTCATCTTTAACATTCACATCATAATCTCCTTTCTTGATCCAAAACTCAAGCATTTCAACTTCACCAGATTCACCAGCACAATGCAGTAGAGTTTTGCCATCCTATAACAAATGATAACAATTATATAAATAATGCAATAATGCATGTCATTATTCCAAAACAAAAGAGCCAGCTTCTTATCATGCCATCAAAATGAGTATTTAAAGCTGGTATAGTAGCAAGTGTTAGATCCAATAGCATATTTTGTAGAATTTTACAGGCTTACTTTAGATACAACATCAGTTCTAGCTCCATTAGCTAATAAAATATTAACAGCTTCAATACTACCTTTCTCAACAGCATTAAACAATGGAGTTCTGTTTTTCTATAAATACAACATAATAATTATGATACAATTATTAATAACTTTACCTCATCTACAGCATTCACATCAGCCTTTCCTTTAGTTATCAATAATTTGATAATTTTACAGTTACCAGTTTCACTAGCACAGTGTAATGGAGTGCTATCATCATCCTATATAAATAATTAAGTATAAATGTTAATTAACAGCAATGGAGCAAATCAATGTTGAAGGTTTCATTAAATAAATTTGCACCTCTGTGAGAGATTTAGAGACTCAAAAAATGAATAAAATCATTGAATTGTGTAAAAAAAGTGAACTAAGCAACACTTGATTTTTAAATGCTGCTAAAACACACAGAATGTACACAAACACATTTTACTTTTGGTCACCCACAAAAAATACCGAAAATATCAATAATAGTAACTTACAGCATCCATAACATCAGTACTAGCTCCATTAGTTAACAAAATATCAACAGCTTCAACACTACTATTAAACCTGTCAAGAGCATTGAACAATGGAGTTCTATTCCTCTGTAATACGTACAACATAAAGTGACTAGTGATTATTTCAAATGCATTACTTTATCTTTAACATTCACATCATAATCTCCTCTGCTAATCCAAAATTCAAGCATTTCAACTTCACCAGATTCACTGGCACAATGTAGTAGAGTTTCACCATCCTATGACAAAGGAAACCCTGTAACATTATTTTTATCACAGAATCAAAAATTAACATTGTCAGGTATTAGTTACTCTTTTTAAACAATTATTCTAGTAAAATTTTACTTACTTCATCCACAACATCAGTTCTAGCTCCATTAGTTAATAGAATATCAACAGCTTCAATACTACCACTCTTAACAGCATTAAACAATGGAGTTTTTTTATTCTATATAGATACAACACAAACATATACAATTGGAATGATTATTAATTAATAAATTTACTTTATCCACAACATTCACATCAGCCTTTCCTTTAGTTATTAATAATTTGATGATTTTACTGTTACCAGTTTCACTAGCACAGTGTAATGGAGTATCATCATACTATTATGAGTAATAGATAAGCCTTATGTACAAATTAAATTAAATTTAGTTAATTTTTCAGGATATAAAAATAGGTATACATGTATGTAATATTTTGTCAAAATGAAATCATTTT
>NW_003546386.1:61065-83398 GCF_000090795.2 Amphimedon queenslandica | reverse complement strand
TAATATACACACAAATTAATATAGTATTATTATAGAACACTTATATTTTGTGGATTCAAAATTTTGCGAAATGCTCCAGCTAGGCACAAAAAGCTTAACTAATTTACTGTGGCACATAATGGACTTTGCTACATAGCAGCATAATGCTTTGCTCTAACATAATAGTGACACCTTGTCAACATGGTATAGCATATATTGTATAGCTGCTCCCCTTAATTTTGAGGACATAATTTTTGCTGCTTTCACAAATTTTTCATATCTGCGAAAGTTAATTAGTTTCAACCTACAATCATGTGTACTTTACAAAATAAATGCCTCTCTTGGATGTAACTTCATGGTGAACCATGAAAGTAAATTTGCAAAAAAGACTTTTGGTCTGATTTTCAAAAGTGCATTGCCTCAAAACTTTGTGGCTATACAGTACATAAAGCTTACTTCATCGACAATATCAGTTTTAGCTCCATTAGTTAAAAGAATATCAATAACTTCAATACTACCGCTCTCAACAGCATTAAACAATGGAGTTCTCTTCCGCTACAATAGAACATAAAGTGACTAATAATTTTAAATTAATTACTTTATCTTTAACATTCACATCATAATCTCCTCTCCAAAACTCAACCATTTCACCTTTACCAGATTCACCAGCACAATGCAGTAGAGTTTTACCATCCTATGATAGTAATAATGATCAAAATAGGCATGAGTAATCAACACATTCAGATAGTGTCATCTAGTATACTTTATAAATATAATGAATAATTTTACTTACTTTATCAACAACATCAGTTCTAGCTCCATTAGTTAATAAAATATCAACAGCTTCAATGCTACCACTCTTAACAGCATTAAACAATGGACTTTTTTTGTCCTAAAAGTACAACACAAAATGAATGATTATTTAATAATTAACTTTACCTCATCCACAGCATTCACATCAGCCTTTCCTTTAGTTATTAATAATTTAATAATTTTACTGTCACCAGTTTCACTAGCACAGTGCAATGGAGTAATATCATACTATATGAGTAATAAATTAGGTGAATATAAGGTGTAGCTAAGGATATCGTTCCTTTATTATTAATGATAAGAATTAGCTAGTATAGTCATATTGTGTGACAACAGCTTCCTGTTGATTGATTGGATTAAGCTCCAAGTTTTTTCACAACACATGTACATGCACATGCATCAGAATAAAATATAAAATAGGAAATCCTCTCCTTTTCATTTTTGGTAAAATTTGTACTACAGTATACTATAGTACTATAGTGTACTATAGTACATAATTTTGGCCACATATTTAAAATTAAAAATTATCTTATAGCAATTTTTGGCTAAAATACCTCTGTACTACAGTGTATAGTATACCAAACTTTGGAGCAACTTCAACAAGAATTAATTATGCTAAGAACACTCCATATACCATTTGTGCCATATCTTTATCATAAATGGCAGCATGCAGTGTGGGTATTTTAGAGTGGCAATGCCTGATCTAAAAACTGAAATCAATTTTGCAATTAACCACTGTAAATTGATTAAACTTTATTTCCATTTTCCAGCCACACCCTTTAAATGAAATAATTGACATTTAAAATACATGTAACTTCAGTCAGAATTTTTATTGATGGCTGTGTGGGTTAATGTTATGAGTTAACGGTCAAAGAATATCACCTCTGAAAGATTACGAAGTCATTGAATTTTCATGATCTTTATTATACTGCTCAAGAAAACATATTAAAATTTTTGGTCACCCAAAAAAGGCAATATGCTCATCTTTGATTTGCCCTCAAGCTCAGATAGTGCATAAATACCACTATACATAACTTACTTTATCCACAACATCAGTTCTAGCTCCATTAGTTAATAAAATATCAACAGCTTCAATACTACCACTACTAACAGCATTAAACAATGGAGTTTTGTTCCTCTATAATACAACACAAAGTCACTCATGATAATTTAAATAAATAATTACTTTATTTTTAACATTCACATCATTATCTCCTCTCTTAATCCAAAACTCAAGCATTTCAACTTTACCAGATTCACCAGCACAATGCAGTAGAGTTTCCTTATCCTATTAACAAAAATTATTATTCATGTTATGAAGAATGAGTCAACACTATCAAGTAGTAGCAAACAGCCAGCATAAAAATAAGTTAAAACTTTAACTTACTTTATCCACAACATCAGTTGTAGCTCCATTAGTTAATAGAACATCAACAGCTTCAATGCTACCTTTCTTAACAGCATTAAACAATGGAGTTCTCTTCCTCTAGAATACAGCGTATTTAAAGTGAATGATAATTTTGAAATAAATTGCTTCATCTTTGACATTCACATTATAATCTCCTTTTTTAATCCAAAACTGAAGCATTTCAACTTCACCAGACTCACCAGCACAATGTAATAGAGTTTTACCATCCTATATGATAATAATAAAAGAATATATTATATAACAGTTGATTATTTGATACAATAAAACAAGTGAGTGTGCTTATTTGCAATCATGTCACTCAGTGAATAATCAACACTGCTTAATTAGGTAGTAATGACATATTTATTCAGCATAATTTGTAAATTAATTTAGAATTCTACTTACTTTAGACACAACATCAGCTCTAGCTCCATTAGTTAATAGAATATTAACAGCTTCAATACTACCACTCTTAACAGCATTAAACAATGGAGTTCTCTTCCTCTATAATACATCATAAAGTCACTGATAATTAAAAATAAGTTACTTTATCTTTAACATTCACATCATAATCTCCTCTCTTAATCCAAAACTCAAGCATTTCAACTTTACCAGATTTACCAGCACAATGTAGTGGAGTTGTACCAGCCTATGATAAAAATAGTATGACATGATAATATCATCCTAACAGTAGGTCAGTCTGCCAGCCATTTTTGTTGAAAATGAACACTTTTGACTGGGCCAGGTGCAAAGAAATGATCAAAAAATTCAAGTGCTTCTACAAGCAGATTATGAAGATAAAAGTCAAATGGTGAAATTTGAATTATGCATAACCAGGAAGGATTGCTTAGTATCTGAACCATTCATGTAACATTGTATGATAGCTATGTTATAGACCCCCTAGGAGCTAAGATTATTTTCAATAAATATGATTACAATAATGAAATTCATTCATAATAATTAATAAATTTTCTCTATAGGGTATCCACCCACGATGTAAATTACTGACGGCAAAAAGGCCTCGAGATCAAAAAAAAATCAAAGGCGGTGACACCACCTGGCCATTTTTGTGAGCACTGCAAGGTACTACAGGCTTACACGCAGCATTTATGGAAAGTATGAAGGTCAGACCACATCATATTGACCAGGTAACTCTTGCTGCAACACAGTTTTTTTGCTATGCTTCATATTTGGCACCTTGGGCTTTGATCTGCCTTTGATATGGAGATCTTCTTGCCATCAGTAATTTTAACTGTGGGTTGCTACTGTAAATAATTCATTCAAAATAGTCGTAGTGCCTTGGGGGTCTATATTATAAGCAGTTAAAATCAGCTGCATGCTTTTATGATAAATCAACCTCATAGCCTACATATAGGCCACTGCCTATAAATTTATCATTAACATCCACAAAAAATGGTAATCAACACTTACTCCATCAGGTATAGAACTTTAATTTGGTGGAGTTTTATTTTGGCAATTGGCAGTTTGCAAGTAGAATCACCAATATTAAAACTCCCAATCGTTAATGTACCTGCTCAGTAATGCACGTGTATGCGAAAATCGCCAAATTAAAAACTGTCAATTACAATTTTACCGCAAAATTGCCAAAATAAAGTGCTATATGGTAGTTACAAATTTCTAAAAATCGTATTTCCCTGAATAAGGGCCTAGGCGCTTATTGCTTAACAGAGGAAAAAATCACAAAAAGTAAAATTAAAAAATGCCAATACCCAGAGTTGGCTGCAAATGAACAATTAGGCTATTTGGACCATTCTAAGAATAAGTGCATAACTGGGTAAAATATGCGTATCTATAGTGATATTAGTGCCTTTTGTTTGAATAGGCCCCCCTATTTGAGGAAATACGGTACTTACTATATCTACAACATCAGCACTAGCTCCATTAGTTAATAGAAAATCAACAGCTTCAACACTACCACTCTTAACAGCATTAAACAATGGAGTTCTTTTCCTCTATAATAAAACATAAAGTGACTGATAATTTGAAACAAATTACTTTATCTTTAACATTCACATCATAATCTCCTCTCCTAATCCAAAACTCAAGCATTTCAACTTTACCAGATTTACCAGCATAATGCAGTGGAGTTTTACCATCCTATGATTATGACAACAATAGGTTATTAGCTACAAAAAGTGGTCTACTGAGTAATCAACACTACTCTACTGACAGGCAAGTAATTATTTTTTCAAACATAAATTAGGTAAAATTTCACCTACTTTAGACACAACATTTGTTCTAGCTCCATTAGTTAATAGAATATCAACAGTTTCAATACTACCACTCTTAACAGCGATCAACAATGGAGTTCTCTTCCTCTAAAAATACATTTATAAATCAAATTTTACTAATGAATTCACATGTGGCTGAAAATTGCCAATAGAAAAATTGCCAATACATCACATGCATATAATCACTTGATCTATATCTCAAAAGATGCTAATTAATGGTCTGTGATTACTGAGACAGGCTTACCATATCAGAACCAATATTAGGATCAGCTCCTTTCTCCAGCAAAAATTTGACAATACCAATATTATTCTTATCAATGGCTCTAATAAGAGCTGTCTTGCGATCGGATGCATACTATATTAGAACAATAAACATTATGACATAAATATAGCTACAAACTTCAGTAGCATTAGGATCAGCTCCAGCTTCAAGTAGACCAATAACCTCCTCAGGTTTAGTATGAAATTCTATAGAGCTAATCAATTCTCTACCCTATGTATTTTTAATGTAAATACACAGCACTAGATCATACCAGACTAGAATTTTTAATTATAACTTCTTTCTCTATTGGTATGACTCCTGTCTATAGAAATAAAATTCCAAAATCAATAAAAATTAAGCTTAATAGTGCTGCTGACTTTGTATATGCATTGGATAAGTCAAATACTCTATACATGTAAAAGACATCATTACAGGCCTGCCAGCATTACAGTATTTTATTGAGTTTTCAGTCCAGGCAGTCTGGATAAGTTTAACAAAAGTGCTAAAGCTGGGTTTACAATACATGCTGTGATGTCATTATGTTTAATGCAACATATGACCAACCCCATTTGGTTTTATGTTGCATTCAATGTAAGTGACATCACAGGTGAAGTTGCGTATATTCTTAACACATCTTGTAATTAACTGTTGTTAATTGTATATCACACAATATAAATCAACAAGTCCTAATATAAGGCATAATCATTTTAATCAAAAATGCAATAAAATTTAATTCACAGCTATGGAAGCTATATGTACAATGGGCTCATGCATGCATCAGATATGCATGCACAAAATCACATACTGAAATTAGTTTCCTTTTAGCAGTAGATTCCAACTGGGTCTCTGAAAAAAAATAATATCAATTTTTAGCACAACAAAATTATTCACTGCATTATCCCACCTTCCTCTTCTTGTGGTAATTCAATTACAGTAATGTCATTATCCTTTAACTTTCTCAATATCACTGGATTTTTCAGGTCTCTCATGACATCATCAAGAACACATGGCAGTATAGCATAAGTGATGATAATACTGCCCGCTCTTAGTTGCTTAAGATACGCATATTCCAACCATGAGAAAGCACCGTAAGTTGAGACCCAGGTTAAAATACTAGTGATTAACCAAGGCTTTTCAAGGCGGAAGGAAATAAGAGGTAAGCCAAGAGGAGCAGTAGGAGATAGATCAGAATTTTTCTCAAAGAACGGTATGAAATTTTGAAAAGAAGCTGCACTTAATAACTTAACATATTCCTCTTCATATCCAATAAAACGGTCTTTAATTTCATCATCATCTTTAGCGAATTCAACTATGAGTTTCTTCAATAGCTTGTAATTGAGATAACCAATAAAATCATAATCGCTCAAAAATTCAAAAAAGCTTTTAAAATCATTGACCTCTCCGAGTTTATCAATGCAAAACATTAACTCAGCAACAACACGAGCTTTCCTCTTTAAGCATCCCTTTATCAAAACCTTTGCATCTTCTATATTATTGCAATGGCTTTCAAGTGACTTTTTCACTGCAAGAACAAGAGAATCAAATTGTCCTTGTAATTTATAAGCTATTTCTTGAAGCCCTGAAACTTCATTAATTTTGAGCTCAAGATCGCGTACACCTACACATTATATTTACAAAACTTATTCTGTTACACTGAAGTTCTCTTTACCTGGATTATAAGTCATGCCTGGCTGCATTGGATCCCCTATCATAAAACAAAATTAGAATAAATGTATATTCAAGATATTGTGATTTCACTATGAGTTCCTATTATGCATATTTTGATAATTCAGTTGTAATCATTTCAAAAATTTCATGACTCAGGCTATGGTGAAACCGTGCCTCTAGGAACGGGCAGATGGAATTGAATTTTAGATGGTTAGCAAATTTTATTACAAATAGGTCGATCTGTACAAATTTAAATTCGCAGTGGCTACTGATCCGGTAACCAGACACGGTGCAGAGCTAGAGATTCAGCAATAGGGGCTTTGGCCCTACACTGGGGCTACGCCCCAGCATTAATGGTACTTTATTGAAATCAAGTATAAATAAGAAAACCAACATTGGTGATGCAGCAGGATCGTGGTGGCGCAGTGGGGAGGCTCCACTCGTGGTATGGCAAGGACGTGGGTACAGGTTCGAATCAGGTCAGGACTATTGGAGTAAGTTATGCAACTGGTTTTGATTTTTTTTTTTCATTTTTTAGATTCAATTTTTTGCTATAGACCACTGGAAGTGATAATTGGAAAAGATATGAATTTCATTAATTTTATATAAAGTATCCGCCCAGTGGCACCCACACATCATAATTGGCTGCCATTTTGGTTGGCAAGTTTGTTATAGAAGTCAATGGAGGCAAAATGCCTCACTTACCTGCTTTAGCTCTGGCTCTATCAATAGCTAAATAGTGCTTGTTATAAGAAAGAACAGCTGCCTTTAAGCTTCTCCTGTATAGGATTTGGTCAAATTTGCTTCAGAATTTTTAATACAGGTTTGTTTTTATGTAGGCCCGTTTGTTCTGCATTAAAAGTTGCCAACCAAAATGGCAGCCGGAATTTATTTTATCCTAAACCACACCTTACAACCGTAAAGATTTCTAATAATCTTCCTGCACAAACTTACGCAAACAATTTTCACTGCCAGTGGTCTATTTCTTCACTTATTGGCTTCTTTAAGTCAAGAAATAAACACCCACTCGTACATCTTAGCCTCCGGGGTTGTAGGGTTGGGATTGGGGTTTAGAGTTTAGTTTTTAGAGCACCCTCTCATACATCTTAGCCAATGGGATCGTATGGTTTTGAAATTTGGGTTTAAAGTTTCTTAATAAAAAGACTAAGTTCTATTTTTGCACTATTGCGCATGTGTACAAGCTATTTCATGGAGAAAAACGAGCTGCCGAATCTCTAGCATTAAAAACTGTGGCCAGTTGGCGGAGCAGTAGCGACAGCAATTTAAATTTCATTGCCAGGTTAATTAAGACTACTTCTTAAAAATTAAATACAATAATTTTATTTACTTTGTCTTTCACCAGTAATACCATCAGCTACAGCATTCTCTCCTATTCCTCTAAGAGCAGCTATCAGTGTATCTAATGTTGGATTCTCCACACTGTCAGCTTTACGCAACCAGCTAGCCAAAGACTCTGTAAAACAACGATCTACTTGCCCCCTGTGTTCTTGTTCAACTTTCTCCAGTGTGTTATGAGAAAGTAAAAGACTTAGACCAAGTCGATGATATGAGGCCTTGTTGCAGTGATGTCTCTCAAGTAACGCAACCACTTCATTAAGATCTCTAATGTCTGTGTTGAATAATCACGTAATCTATATCTAATACACTTCTATACTAACCTAAGTGTCTTCCACTTAATCTCAGAATAGCAGGTCTGTGACGTGGTTCAGCCATTGGAAGGCTGGTGATTATAATTATGAAAGCTCTTCTTAGCTCGCTTTTTATAATTAAACCTACGAGCTAGGTGGTGGGTGGTGCCAGATTCCGCCTAGCTGGCTATGGCTGCGACCATAGATAGTATCTATAAGATAACATTTTCCTTTACTCTAATCATAAAGTATCTATGCTCTAATCTATGCCCTAACATCATAGATACTTTAAATTGCCACCGCGTGGGATTGCAATAGCTTGTAATAGCAAAAAATGTTAAAATGCAAAAACAGATGTTAAATGCAAATAATACTATCTATCCAGAACATTCATTGTTTTCTTGATACACAGTGTCCAGTGAATACCATATGAGCTGTCTATTGCTTTCTTCTTCAGATCTCACATTAATGTACTTTGTAAAACTAAGTGTATCTGCATCATTTTTATAAACCAACTGTATAGTGAATTAGGACTTGGGTTAAGAGTAAGAAGATTTTTGCAATTTGCAAAATTAACTTTGACTCAAGATTTCAAACCATTAGGCATGATGACACACAAGACCAAAAATTTGCCAAACAGTTGACACCTAATCAGCCTAAAATGGTCTCACACCTCTTCGTCTTCATCCTTTACAATATAAGTTATACAGCCACCAAACTCAGTCATCCACTCTGCATCAAAAAAAGAATATTTTATATGTCAGTTAAATTATATAAGCCTGAGTCATGCAATAGATATGACATGTGGTAATAACATATCCACCAACTCATGTTCTCTCTTGTGTTTATACTAGTACATGTAGAAAAATGGCTTTGTGGTTCATGAACTCTCATTACATTCCTGAACCAGCTCAGGTCAGGCACACACATGCAATAGATGTATCTTAGCTCTGTGTGCATTTTGCATGTTTCTATCCTGTATGCCATCAACTATACATGCAATGCATACAAAGTCTACACCATAAACATCTGTTCTACAGTATGAAATACCTTTTGTATTAAAAATAGCTTTGCTTCAAGCAAAAACTCTTCATTCTCTCCATTAACATTGCTGGTACTATCACTCATCAGTGTGTATCCACCATGCTGCCAGCGGTACCAGTCACCATGACAGTTACAAGGAGTGTTATTACTCTCTGGTATAATGGATGCATTATCATTAGGATTAAGGTTTAGAGTATGAGATGTTAGCTGTAGGCCAGTAAGATGAAAGAGGAGGAGGCTCAGACAGAAAAAGAGAGTGACATTCAGTAGGTAATAATAACAATTTGTCTAGGTGAGCTACTTCAATATTTCTAGAAAGAGACAGTGAGAGAAACAAGAGTGTGCCTGCAAAAAATGTTAGTTGTAGATTAGCCTTTTGTTAGGTGGTCCTCTTCTCTCCCAGATGTTTGCCTTTTTCTTTAAGTCATTGCACAACAACTTATATTTATCCTCCTATAAATATTAATTGTTAGAATAATAGGAGATGTTACCAGCTACTTAAGACAAAACAAAACAAAATTGCTACTTATAAGTTCTAATGCTATGAAAATAACTATTCTCTAAAGGCATGATTATTTTCAATACATGATACATGGTAAGTAACATGTACTATGATAAATTATGGTAAGAAGTGAATGGTATGTGTTACAGTAACTAACTACTGTAACTATTGATCGTTTTCATGTCAAAACAGTACATAAATTCATAGTATCTACATGCGTAGTGTCCTGTACTACAGTTATTATTGTAATCTTAGATACCATGACTAAATTTGGTCATTTCATACGATAGGTCTACTACAATTTTTATAAGTCTGACACAGTTCACATAATACAAATACCACAAACAGTTACTGGAATTGTATGCATATTGTATTTTATTCCATATTTAATGCATAATGACAAGGCATCAAAATTCTCCCACATTTAATGGTGCATTACTGTGCACATTCAATCCTATAGATATGTATCCCTTTACCCAATGACCATGGCAACATGCAGGAATATGGCAGTTGATAACTACCTAACTGGTTTTATTTCTTTACTTATAAAGTACATGCACCATAAACTTGGAAATTTTCGGATAATTTTAATTTTCAGATGGACAAAAAAATTCGAAAATAAAAAAGTTAAAATTTTTAACAATTGAATATTAAAATATTCAGGTAAAAAGGAATTTCGGTATTCGTGCCATGTGGCTTGACTTTAGCTGTCTTCAGCACTGCTCAGTGCCCTCTACTCCTTCTTTCTCGCTCATACTCACTCTCTCTTGATCTACTATTGAGCTCTTTGATATCTCTTCAAAGTCATTCACTGTTACTGCTTAATATTGGAATTAAACTTAATTTCGGAACAAGATGGCTATCCGAAAATTAAAATTATTGAAGATTAATTATCCAATTTATTTTCTAATTGGAAATTTCCAAAATTATGGTAGTTGCTTCTCTAGTATAGAAAAAACAATTATTCAATGGATCTGGAGAGTTATGGTGGATATTGCATTCTGAATTAGCTATAATTATGTATAATTGTATGCACATTATGATTCACAATTGACATATACAAAGCATTTTCATAAATAATATGATACACATGCATGTACGATAAGAGCTGAACCATTATCATTATCATTATCAATATGTCATGTGAAATGATAGTACATACATTGTAGTGTTTCTCTACTACAGTTATCATTGTCAACGTAGATATCATACAATAGGTTACTACAATTTTTTAAGTCACACAAAGTTCTCATAATATAAATATAGCTATACTAGTGTTGTAAGAATTCTATTGTACTGTATAAGCAGGTTTTTTTGAGGATAATAAATTATGTGAATGACCTGTATCAGGAAGTTTGCAGAATTAATTTTTGCGAATTTCCACTAATCTGCCATCTTGTACCGTATTAAATTAATTTTCAAGGAATTTAATTTCGCGAATCATGAAAAAATCTGCAAAATTCGCCAAATTTGTTATCCTCGGAAATTTCCCGCTATATGGTATTGTATTATTATATACACTTGCGATACATACACATGTACAGTGTAATGACATAAAATGCATCCTTCTCAACAGTCATCAGGGACATAGGCAGGATTTTTGGAAAGAGGGGAAGTTCTCAAGCATGCAAAGTGCACTGCAAAAACATACTTTATTTCAAACATGGTAAAATTCCTAAAAATTGATAAGCAATGTTTGACCTCATAATAGAACCATGAAAGACAATTCTATTATTATGTAAGCTACAAAACAGTTTTTCTTTAATATGCAGCTTATAATTAAGTTTTGTTAATTTTATTAAAAAGGGGGTTGCCACCCTCAATGTACGCTATCAAGTATAATTTGTGACACATGACATACGTGTACCGTGAAACAGTAAGGAACACGTAAAAAGTCAATATATGCGTAAATTGTAACGGAACTATTAT
Source organism: Amphimedon queenslandica (assembly GCF_000090795.2). NCBI lineage: Eukaryota > Metazoa > Porifera > Demospongiae > Haplosclerida > Niphatidae > Amphimedon > Amphimedon queenslandica. Next base: position 71,895 of record NW_003546386.1, on the reverse strand, counting down.
TGAATTAACCTTATCATTCATGTAAAATAACTGTAGTGTCCTCTACTACAGTTATTATTGTTATACTAGATATCATGACTAAATTTGGCCATTTCATACGATAGGTCTACTACAATTTTTATTAAATCATACAAGGTTCACACAATATAATATGACACAATATAGGTACTGATATATTAAATTGTGCACTTGCAATACATCATTATACATCATGAATGATGTGCATGTACATGTACATGTACATGTTCAGTGCAAATAATATGACACATAATGTACATGCGTATTCTCCTACAGTCATTGTGTACGACGTAAGTGTAATGAATTATTGCTTGGTAAATATTTCTATTACACATGTATATTTATTTTAACTCAGCAATGCAGTCATACACATGTACAACATATCTCACAGGCAAAACAATTATAAGTAAAAAATAATGATATATGTAAGTCTGTTCAGACAAGATTTACTAGGGGCAGGGGGTTAATAGATGTGAGTGTACCCCAAGGCATTAGTTAGGCAGATTCCTTGTTTTGCTTTTCAAGGGCAGGGTTGATGTGGGCGGTGGCAGCTTCATTGACATTCATTAAAATTTTTAATTCTTGCAATATTGTGTATAGTGCTAATAATCAATCACTGATGTGGGCGTGTGTGGGTGGGAAAGGAGAAACAATGAATCAACATGTACATGTAACAGTATACATGTATGTTTACCAGATGGTTATTATGTGAGTGTACACCAAGGCTATACACCAAGGCTAGATGAGTATCACTTAGCTTTAAGTTGTTTCATTGGTTAGGCCAGGTATATTTAGGGGGGGTGAGGGGGCTTGAGCACCTCCTCATGGCTGGGCTCAAAAAAATTACTGAAGTCCTGGACTCTTGCATCACTACCAAGCCTCTTAACAAAGTTATCTAACCCCCTGATCATGATTTCAGCAGTTTCCAGTGCTTTAAGGAGCAATCAGAAGTACCAGTAACATGGCAGTATGCTTGAAATGATCTTGACCCCATCCATAATTGACGAAAATGAAGGAAAGGCCATGCGTAAAAGTGGGTGTGACCAAAATCACGGCTTGCTTTGCCTGCCCTCAGCACCCCCTCTTTCCAAATTCCTAGATACGCCCCTGCCAATGTTTCTCTCTTCACAGGTAGGAGACTTATTAAAATTTTAAATTAATTTGATGTGTACAATGCAAATCATTAATTGCTGGTGTGGGAGTGTGTGGGTGGGAAACCAACAACAAATCTACATGTAGTGGCCTTAATTCAAACTGTACGTGATAGAATTACATGTACTGTATAGCACAAAGTACATTTACAAAATTTTTGACGGTTATAAAATTCAACGTTTTATTTTAAATCGTCAACTCGTCAAAATAAAACCCTTGTCAATAAATCCCGCTATACGGTACTAGTTTACTCACTATTAAGAAGTCAGGTAATTCAATTTGTGATTCACTCTCAAATTGTTCCCTTATCTGTGATTGTGTACCAACATCAAGATACACTGGACTAACCCACTCCACCAACACCTCTAACTGGTTTGACAAGTCAAACAATTATTATTACAATATTAACATACTGGTTTATCCAGTGGGTGGTGCATTGATGGCATGACTTCCTTATAAGGAGATGGGTGGGGCAATGATGGTCCATGAAACCAGCCACTCATTGTTAGACGAGTCTTTGAAGCCGTCAGCACTTCAGATACCTAACACATGTGAGTGGGAGAATTTGATTGGTCGATTATACAGTATAACAATGACCTATCCTATTTGATGGAAAGAGGCTGGAGTGACTTCAAAGAATACAAAGGAGTTCCACAAAGGAACAATAGAATGGACTATCTGATGAGGCTGACCAAACTCTATATACTAAAATAATTATTATTATAAATTACAAATGTAAATACCATCAGTGTTGAATAAATCATGTGTCCCTATGAAGAGAAGAGAAAGTATTACTACTGTACAACAATTCATTTTGGCAATTTACTATAATAATGCAAATGGTAGCTTTTTAAGTTGCAATTTTTTGTACACACACACACATTACCACTGAGAATTTACATTAATGATTGGCAGTTACCAAAATAAAGTGCTATACAGTAATTCTTACCTCCATCTTTCTTCTCCCATGAAGGATCTACAAGATAGTATATGTATGCAATCCTTCTACCCTCCAGCTCATCATCATGACACAATAATACATCTACAGTGAGAGAGATCACTCTACATCATGTGAGGGTACATATCAGTCATGTGACTTGTATAATCGTATTTAGCACAAGTTGCATCCACAGTCTCATATAGGTCAATACCAGTTAGCTCTCTTAGCCATGGCAGTATATCCCTTAATAATAAATCCCTAAAAGCAGAAAACACATACCAATACCGTATAGCTTGTAATCTTGGAGGGCATTTTGATAGCCATTTAACAAAATAAACCCATTATTCACATACTCAATTGCCACAAATTAAAATCCACCAATCACAAACATTAGCAATTTGCCAGATTTTTCCACTTCTAAATTAACAAGCATACTGTGTGTTCATAACCAAAATAACAATAAAGATTTGGTTCTTACCAAAATTGTTTTATTTGAATTGATTTGGCATCTTTAAGATCATGTGACTATAGAACAACAAATAAATCAAACAAAAACAACAATGGTAATAATAACAACAGCATTGAAAAATTGCAAACTTTTATCTTATTCTTTACCTGATTCAAAAGGCTCCTTGTTCCTAAAAAATAATTATCAGTAATTAAAATTAGTTAACTAAAATTAATTAATAATGGAATAATTTAGTCCCGCCCACCACGTGTCAACCTCCAAGCGTTTTTCATTTCTTTACATAGCTTTCCTTGAGTATTCATATAAGCATTGTTGAGCTCTGGGGTACTATTTTCTCTCCTCGCTTTCTTACTAGACTGACCAGGACCTGCTGTAGGCGTTAAGGAGGGGAATCCAACAGGAGCAGCAGCAGCATCGCCATCACAGGCCCGTTTTGCCATCGTTTACTTTTGGATATCACCGTATACTGACTTAAAATGTTGAGTTTGACTCAGTGCTTTCTTGCTATAATAATAATTATTAATATTTTGTTTTATTTCTAGTTGCTGTTATTTTTATTAAAGGCAGCACAGGATAATCCTATGGTAAGGAAACATTTTAAATTATTTATTATTGGTGTGGTTATTGCCGCCATAAATCATAGATCAGTACGTCATATGTCATGTCCAGCAATGAGTGGACGCGGATTAGTATACTGAGCAATTATCTCCGTATACTACTGGTTGACTTTATACAGGGCAGGAATGGACATTTCCATTTACTAGGCTATATCTTTCTTCAGAATAAGTCTCATCAATTTGCGCACTTCAGTAGCTGTTCTCCATAATTATACCTGTGTTCCTGCTAAATATGACAGCACTTGGAGTAACTTTGTGTGGAACATTTACAGATTAAAGATGAGGCAGTCAGTGCCGCCATTTTGTCATTCCTTTATGTATGTATGATAAATTTTTTACTTTTTGAATGGTTATATCTAAATTTCAAACAATTTTTGACAAATTGCGCACTTACCTTGTGAAAGTAAAACATTTTTACTGCCCAATCATGCAAAAAAGATAAAGAAATTCAAAACTTTGTTCGGAACTTTTGTCTTCTAAAGGTGAAATAATTTTAGTCATCTCAGTGATAACGGGTGCAGCAACAAGAGTGAACAAGTGCTTTTCTCTTCTCATAGGAATAATAAAGTAAAACTAAGAGTGCTTAACAGCTACACAAGCAAATCATGTCTCTAGATCCTTTATAGTAATAACAAGAAGGCCGTTTGTTAGTGGATGAGTCTTCTTGCGCCACGCTTGCCACTTTAACAATAGAATATGAAAAAACTACCATAACCAATTGCAGGGGCGTAGCTGAGGTAGGGCCTGAGGGGGCCTGGGCCCTACCATCAAAGTGGCCTTATAATTATATTCATTGAAATTATAACCCAAAAGATTATATTCATTGTTCTTACAATAACAAAAGGGGGTGGCTGATAACCATAGCTCTTTTTATAGCTATATACAATGATAATTTCACTCTGATTTCGCTCAGCTTGCAGGAAAATGCCTCAATTTTGTTACGTAAAAGGGGTGTGGCCAAAATTGCGGCGCGCTTCGCGCGCCATTTTGTCTCCTTGCCCTACCATCACCCAAGGTCCAGCTACGCCCCTGACCAATTGCATTAAGTAGCATTCAAGAAGCTCCAAGTATCTAGTGAAGTCCCATCCATGAACTAGAAAGACGTTAGCAGGCTTTGTAGTGAAGCTTCCTATCAATCCACCATTGCTGAGCTGCCGTTGCTATGATAATTCCAATGAATATCATTAAATTAATGCGACCGGAAGTTCCATTCCAATAGCTGGACATGTAAATCTGGCCATTTATTATAGTGCTATGTAATGCAGGAAATGTTATTTTTCTCTATTTTTTTCTCCTCATTCTCTCTTGTAGTTGGCTGAATTGAAGGATGGTGAGATGTACATGTACATGTACATGTATAATGGTCATATAGCAATTGTCATGTGATAACTGGATGAACATTCAACTGAAAGAAGTTATATTATGTACATCAAGAGTAAGACCTTACATGTAACATATTGTATTACGTGTGCATGTATCATATTGTTTGCGCATCAAAGTGTGTATGTTACATAGTAGTTGTATCAATAGATTGTCAATGATGTTTTAATGTTTATTGTATTATATTCTAGGATGGTGATAGGTTTTGGAAGATGCCAGAGTGTTTCATAAGAGGCAGTATGATTAAATAGTGATGAGGTATATTATACTTGACATGTACTATATTGTACATGTATTAAGAATTTCATGTATGTACAGTAATAGTCCATAGAAATTGGCATGTTTTAAATTTTCATAGCTTCAAAATTTGTTGTCAGAATTAGCTCAAACTTTCTACATACATGTAGCATAAGCACATCAATATGTGTTGGAAAATGTAATGAATATTGGGGCTGATTTTAGAGCCGATTTTTGAAAAAGTATGGGCCTTTCTTTCAGAAATTGACTCTTTTTTTAAATAGTCGTAACTAGAAAAATTTTTGTTAGAATCAGCTCAAACTTTTAACATAGCATAAGGACATCAATACGTATCAGAAAATGTAATCAAAGTTTGGGGTTGTTTTGGAGCCCATATTTGGAAAAAGCATGGGCTTATACCTTTTGCTATTTTTCAAAAATTGTCTCATTTTTTAAAATTGCCATAACTTGAAAATTTTTTGTTGGAGCAGCTCAAACTTTCTACATAGCATAATGACATCAATATGTATCAGACAATGTATTACAAATTATGGGTGATTTTGGAGCCAATTTTTGGAAAAATCCAATCCTCCTTACAAAATCCAATCCTTTGTTACAAAAGATTGAGGCCGGAACATTATTAACCTCTTCTCCTTCAGACAATAATAATGACACCATCTTTTTAACTGTTATTATAAATAATTATAATTATTACCAACTGTACAAAGTATAAAATACTGTGATACCATATACTGGGATATTTTGCGTCGCTAAATTTTTGCAAATTTTGCATTTGTAAAATTTCACAAAATAATATTTTTGCGAATAGCTTGTAAACTCCACCATGAGGCAATGAAAATTTAGAATTTCACGATTTTTATTTTTGCGACGGTGCAAGAAACGCGAAAGCCATGAAAATTTGGCTGCTTGAAAATTTCCCAGTATACGGTATCGATTTCCTCAAAATTCTATATTTCTTCTTCGTTCATTAATAATTCCTCTTGTATCCTAATTAAATCTTTAATTCTAATACTGTATAGCTTGAAATTTTTGTGGAATGTAAATTTTTGTGGTTCTCATGGTTTTGGGCTTCCCACAAAATTTAAACCCACAAAATCATTGAAGTGCCATCCCCTTATAGGCTATGTAAACTGTCAACTATGAAAATTGAACCACGAATTGCCCCACTAGGAGCGAATCACGAAAATATAGACCCACGAAAATTTCAAGCTAACTGTACTGCGTATATTATATAAAACTTACATTTCAGCAAAGAGGAAATTCTTAAAAATAACAATAATTGGTTCCAAATGTCCCTATCTTGTTTAAAATAACAAAACTTTGATGAGGGTGTGTCCCTTTAGCCACAAGCTCAGGTGAGATTTAATTATTATTGAATTAAAGAGTTTTTCTAGGTCATTCGAGTCTTTTCACAAAACTTCTAATACTTCTTCTGTTGTTGGAGTTACTGAATAACTGTGTGATTCAGATCTTCATTTTTTTAGTGTACTTGTTATCCTATTAGTGGACTGGTAACTTGTGATACTATCATTATTCACATGTTGTGTATGATTTGCCACTTAGTAAGTTATAGTTATTTTTGTATTCTAAATTGTACATGTGTATCTTTATCATAGCCAGCAGGAATTAGCCTCCTACTTCGCTGCAGAAATTGCTATGCCATTGTAAGAATATAAGTTTGTATAACGTACATTACTGAAATGTGAATTTTTGCTTTAGGAGTAATACCTTACCGAACCTCATCCCCGGGGCTTAGCAGTGGAGCCTTCTAGGCTTCCACCATTAAGGCCTGGAATGCAAGGCCAGACCCAAGCCCCAGGGAGTCGGGATCTACAAGACTACCAGTGTTTTTGCGTGAGTTTACTATGAACTAGGTGTTTGTGTGTATGCTTTTTAATTTAAAAGTATTGAAGGATACTGTACCTTTTTATAATGGCATTCCTTGCATTGCAATGTATTATGCTCTATAATGCATTAAAACCACGTGGAGCAAGACCAAGTGGGATAGAGGGAGAGAGACTCTTGTAGTATAAATTTTCAGTTTGTCTTCATTTATGAATAAAGTACATGTATACACATACAATTGCTCCTTTGACTAATTACATGTTTTGGTACATGATTAGTACATGCATTAACTAGTAAATGTATGTGCATGCATATGTATTATAACATGTACAGTATGTTTTTATTTTACAGGTGGTGGTCTCAGAAAAGAAGGAGGAGGAGGAGGAGGAAAAGGTCAGTATAATAAGATTTTAAAAGTTAGAAAAGTAATTTATTTATTGTACATATACGTGTTCTGTACATATTCATTGTACATGTACTTACACACTTGGCTTCTAGTATGCATGCTAATGCATTATGATTTTATGCATCTGTACAAGAGGTGTTAAAATTGTCATATTATTTTGTAGTTTGTCAAATGACATGACTTTTACAATTCATACTTTTGAAGAATATTTTTGTGATGGGGCAGAGTTCCCAGAATTTTATGTGTACATGTACATATGTGTAAGTACAGTAGATCACGCAATAAAAGTGATATATTTATTTTCGTTTCTACACCTCATTGCATTTCAGTCCTTTGATCTCTGCCCCCCCCATAACAGACAAACATGTCTTAAAATTCCATTATAAGCCTCACAGTGACTCCATAATTAATTTATCTCTGTAGGTGTTTTAATCTGGTATGCCCATACATTCATCTCTTCAGAGATATTGTTTGTTAGTCACTGGCTTTCAACTATTAATCCTGTATGGTATGACATTATGTAGTCTGGCTTATTTAGAACTGTCGCAACCAAATTTATTTTTACTGAGTGTTATTTTTAGTTTTGTACTTAGTCTTATAAGTCTCACATTGAGTTGCATGTACATGTACATGTTTATGTACATGTATGTCTGCCATGTACATGTACATATAGATGTACCGTATAAGTGGTTGTTTCGAGGGAATGGTACACATGTATTTTGGAAATCTATTAAAAATCCGAATTCACAGATTTTAATTTTATGAATTCTACCATGTTCCATGCGGGTCCATATTAAATTGATTTTTGCTGATTTTATTTTTGTGAATCAGGTAGGGATTCACAAAATTCACAAAATTTACAACCTTCAAAAAACACTTACATGTATACAGTATTTTTATCCTGTTAAAGAGATTTTTGTTTATTAGAAATTTTGAACAAAAACTGAGATTTGTCAATGTGATTTGTGGATGAAGATTAATTGTAAAATGACCCTAGCAACTACATGTAAACTTGTAATTTATAGCAATAATTTCAAATTTTTATTATTTGAATTTTCTCTTTTAATATTTAGAAATTAAAATGCTGTAATTGTAATGAAATGTGTACATGTACATGTAATTTAGCAATATGCTCACTTAGAAATTAATTAGTTGCAAACTAAGCATTAATTATAAGGATACAATTATTTTACAGGTTTAATGACAACCATAATGCTGTGTATTATTCTCCTACATCAGTCCTCAGACGTGACAGGTATTTTGGTTCAGCTCTTTTTGCAATACATCATTACCAGCCTTTAAGCAATTACATATATAACAATTATATGATTAATACATCAGACTTGTTATGCATGTACATGTACATGCTTACATTTTGTGTCTGTTTTCTTGTAGGTAGACTTTATTGACTCCTGAAAAGTTCAGGACTTTGTCACAGTTTAAAGGTTTAAGAGCAGTAGCTGAACCAGGAGAACCTGTTGGACTACTAGCAGCACAAGTAATAATTGGAATACAGTATACGCCATATATTTTGTGGGTATGATTTGGCTGCATTTTGTATTTGCGAATAAAAATTTTGCAATTTTAATGTACATTGTACATGCAACTAATTACCAAACCCACTATACAATCAGCATGCTACATGTATTTTACAGATTTTAATTTTGTGCATTTTTCCAAAACGCGAAAATCATGAAATTTAATCCCTGTGAAATATATGGCGTTTACGGTATACACAATGAGATAATAATTGTGTTTTCTTTTATAGTCAATTGGTAAACCTTCCACTCAGATGACATTGAATGCATTTCATTTTGCCGGTAGAGGAGAAATGAACGTCACACTAGGAATACCACGTCTGAGGTGATGCACATTGCACACACAAATACATGTATAGTGGATGAAATTTGTATGGTTAAACCAAATCTTATTTTAGGCCAGTTTGTGAAATTTTTGCTCACTGTAAAGTATCACCCTCTGTACTCTTCTCTTATGTGTACTATAAGTTTCGTTCACAAATTTATAACAAATTCAATTTTGATTAGAATCAGCTCTAACTTTTTACGCAACATACATTGTACATGTACATGTAAGTACATTTATATGTATGAAAATGTTGCAATATCTCTTCATTTTTTGTCAAATTTGGCCCTTGACCCTGCACTACATGTAAATGTACATATATAACACAGGGTCATTTGCCTTTTTTCAAAACTTTTAAAATTCATATAAAATCCAATTTTAATTGGATAATTGGATTCCGTTCAAACTTTCTATGCAACACACATGTACATGTATAAGTACATGTACATGTATGTGTATCAGAAAAATTATATATATGATGATTTTTCTCCTTTTCAATTTTTGCAAAATTTAGCCCTATGTAAAAAATCAAATTTTAATTAGAATTGGCTCTAACTCATCATAACATTAATACATGTGTATGTTTTATAAAAATGGATATTTCTCTGCTAACCTTTTTGACAATGCCTTTGAGTGAATTTAAAATTCATTAAGAAATTTGTTGAGATTGCATTTTTATTCAGGACCTTATTTTACATTCTGATTTAATAGTTTATTGTGTTATTATTGTGTAATTGTTAAGACGAGAACTCCTTCCAATATTAATTTTAACAGTTATACGTGTACATGTAGCTGTTAGCAAATATTATGCATAAATAGGGGTGGCAGACGTGTACAGACAAACAAACAGACAGACATACTCGTGTCGTTTATGTGGGGCTTGCTCAGGCTCACCCCAATAAATACAATACACCTTTGATTAATTACTTGTTTTGGTACACAATTTGTGCATGCACATTAAATTAGTAAATGTTCTTGTATTATCACTTGAAAGTATTATGTATTATGCACTTGAAGAGATATTAAAATTGTAGTATTATTTTGTGGTTTGTCGAATGACATGAGCTTTATGATTGTGCCTATACTTTTCAAGAATATTTTTGTGATGGGGCAGATTTACCAAAATAACTATTATAGGCATATTGTGTATACCGTAGGCCGGGTTTTGATTGTGTATCTAATAGATTGCGAATTTGAAAAAATAACTAGTTTGCATTTCCAACAATTGCCAGATGCTAGCCTAGCTAGCCACACTCACAAGTTAACTGATTGTCTTGTTTCTCTCCTTGCCATCTAAAGCTACTGCCACAGCTTGATTAACTTCCTTCAAGATGTTAGGTGGCATTAAGACTTGACTAGATCAGGTAATTTGGGCTGAAAATAGCACAGGATACCACTCATGATGCTATAAAATGAAACACGTGTAGAGAAAATGATTGATAGGCATGGTGCTTATTAATTATTATAGGCGTGGCGTTTATCAATTATTACTAATTACAATTCTTTTCATTGCGAGATGTATTCCAGACTCGCAATTCGCAATCAAAAAAACCTCGCAATCGAAACCCGGCCTACGGTATACATGTACATGTAGTTTTAAAATATGATTTTTATTAGGCTACATGTACAATGTACATTGTACATGTGCATGTACATGTAAGTATAATATGTTACGGAATAAAAGTGATATATTTATTTTCGTTTTTACACATCATTGCATTTCAGTCCTTTGATCTCTGCCCCCCCCCATAATGGACAAACATGTCTTAAAATTCCATTATAAGCCTCACAATGACTCCATAATTAATTTATCTCTGTGGGTGTTTTAATCTGGTATGTCCATACATTCACCTCTTCAAAGATATTGTTAGTCAGTGGCTTC
>NW_003546386.1:58883-61055 GCF_000090795.2 Amphimedon queenslandica | reverse complement strand
CCATTATAATGTCATATAGCACTTATAAGAAGAGAAAGATCTGAAATTTCCTCAGTTCTTGTTGCAGGGCTTACTTCCATCAAATAATTAATAGTTGATGATGTCATGCCACACCTCCAATTTGGGAGTAGCTGGAGTACGCTGCTACTTCTGCAGGCATGCAGTCTGGTTTGTTTTTAGGATACGTATCTTTGATAGAGACCACATCAAAAGCTGTGGTTTTGCAACCCATGATGCTATTTTTAAAATAAGAGTGTATAAATAGTTGATAAAATCCCAAGTGTTAGTTGGAATTTATAAACACATCAAAAATTTTTGGAGGGACTCCCAGAGTCCCATCATGCTTTTCACACTTGCCCAGAGTGTCACTTTTGATCTAAATGTACAGGTGCACTTGCAGGTCAGCTTGGCTAGCTAAGCCTAACACTTCCCAATCAACTATAGGGGCGAGGCCATGCACCTTTGGTGTCTCGTTTCAGTTCTGTACTTAGTATATGCAGGTATAATGTAGAGTACTTGTTAATTTTTACTTCTGAATCAATATTTATTACTACCAGGAACTATGTATTAGATGTGTTACAGTAATTACTTAATAGTTTGTACATGTATGTTTATGTAGACATGTGTTAATTTAGTGTACTTGTTAATGAAGTTGTGTTATTAATTAGATTTAGGCTTTGTAACTTGCTCTTGAAGTTAGCCTCATGATTACCATGCAGCTATGACGTTAATCTAGAGCAAGCCTTATCTTTGTTCATTGTTAGTTACAATTGAGCCTTATGTTCTTTGTGTTAATATTATTTAATGACTGATTTTTGTAAGCTGAGTAGTCTATCATTTTTGAGTTTAGTGATCTTTTTGAAACCATTAAAACTATGGAAGCATTCTTATTTGCTCAATGTTAGGAAAGCATATACTAACAATATACACACTATTGCCTCCATCCTTGGCATTGAAGCTGCTGCTGTAGCCATTATCACAGTATAAACATATCACATTGGAACTTATTTATGCAAATTTTGTATGCTCCTCTTTTCTCTTAAAACAGGAAGTTTCTACTCTACTATCTAGTGCATTCAATGTGTATAATTCCTTATTGCTAATTACATGACATTTGATGGAGACTACAAGCCTTCAGTAGGTTTGGTGTGAACAGTAACAGCTCTCGAGAGATGTTGACACTCTTTGGTCACCTTCAGCTTGTCTGGTGACTGGTAATGTGGTCCATGGAGGGACTAGAGCTTTTCAATGCAAAAACTAGTTATAATGATCTAATCTTGTTCATTTTTGAATAATAATTATTTTCAGCAGTTTATAAATTATAGAAAATTCTGATTTGCATTTTGTATTACTGTAATTGTTGACAAATTCAAGGGGATGTTTTTGTTAATTGATCTGCATTCTGAACTGGTAGCCTGGTATTAGATCTAGTCTACTGCATTTACTTCCAAAAAATCATCCAGAATCAAATTTTTGCTCAAACACACACACACACACACTGACATGATGATTGTAGTATAGATACCCTTACCTATACAGCTTTAGCAAGGGCAAAAACTATGACATGCATTCACATTAAGATCAAAGTGCTGCAGAGCAATGTACCATTTCAATCCTCTTTGAGAACCAAGTTTCACACCGATCCTAAATCATAAATATTGCCAGGCTATACCCATACAAGCAGACATATGCTTCATCTCAAGCTTAGCTAAATCTACTTTAATGTTTAATGATAATTATGAGACAGTCTAATGTAAACAAAAAAATGAATAAATCTACAACTATAAGAAAACAAGAATAAATGAGTCAACACACCATATTAAAGTCAGAAGAACAATGTTAGGAAGTTATACCATGTTAAAGTCACAAGTTAGAACTAATTTCAAAGCTGAACAAAACATTTCATAGTCTCCTTCAAACTGCTGTGGAAAAGTTATTTCTCCTGAACAGCTATGAGTAGTTATTCTCCCCATGCAATCTGCTTCAAACTTTATCTTGATTGAGTTTGGCAGGACTGTGATCTTGCCTGTAATGCTGAGTGCAAATTCCTTCAACCCTAAAATATAACAGAGAATAAAAATGGTTAAATAACTGTAAAATCAGTGCAGAACTTTTGATTAATACTGCATGTATTATCATTTTTAATACCTTCTGAATCGCATTCATCAATAT